>NC_061117.1:213974092-214060919 GCF_002878395.1 Capsicum annuum | reverse complement strand
AATTTTAATATATATATATATATATATATATATATATATATATATATATATATATTTCAAAAAATTAACCACACGTGGTCGGTTTTAAAAAAGCTACAACACTTTTACCGACCACGCATTTTGGTCGATTTTGTGATCGGAAATGAATGTGATCGGTTTTCCTATTTTAGTAGTGAATGTATTCTTGTCTAGCGAGAGATTTCTCCCAATAGGTTTTATGTTTTTCAATATTAATTTTCAATATGTAGGTCGTTTGACCAACCATCAATAATATGTTTTCAGTATTATATTTTTTTGTCATCTGAATTATCATCGTCTTAGTTTGTAAACTTTATGCTTCCGCATTATGCCCTCTCAATTTTGAACCCAACAAGTGGTATCAGAGCAAATGGTTCAGATTAAGGATAGGTTAAGATCAAAGTTGCAACAAATTTGATGATAATGAAGATATATGTCCAAAAACTACATATGGAGACGATTGTCAATAATTCTGCTGCTACATATTTAAAAATAAAGCTCATTTTTAATCCTATAAAGGGCTCCAATATTTTTAATCAGAAAAGGGCTCATATACTTTTAACCCAAAGCTCCATTTTTAAGCATGTCAAGCGGCAGTGATAAAGACTATATGAAGAACAAAAATCAAAGATGTGAAGAAGACGGATCAAGTAAATAAAATCAAGCCAAAACGGGGGGATTTGTGAGGGGTTTTGCCATGATTTTCTTACCTAGTTTAAGTTTTACTTTTTGCAGAAGGAAAATAACAGTAATACCATAATTACTTTTAGTTTTTATAAAAGGAAAATATAATTATTTTCCATATTTGGCTAACCTTTTTCTTGGAGGAATGATTTTGGAACTCTATAAATAGAAGATCTCCCTCCCCCC
The DNA here is from genome assembly GCF_002878395.1 of Capsicum annuum. Taxonomy (NCBI): domain Eukaryota; kingdom Viridiplantae; phylum Streptophyta; class Magnoliopsida; order Solanales; family Solanaceae; genus Capsicum; species Capsicum annuum. The sequence continues at coordinate 214,060,031 of NC_061117.1, read as the reverse complement.
TTCTAATACAACAACACAGTGTTATACACAATGTAGTCTTGTCTAGTAGGAGATTTCTCCCAGGTTTTATGTTTTTTCAATATTAATTTTCAATATGTAGGCCGTTTGACCAACCATATCAATAATATATTTTTAGTATTATAGTTTTTTCTTGTCATCTGAATTATCATCTTCTTGGTTTGTAAACTTTAAGCTTCTGCATGTTGCCCTCTCAATTTCGAACCCAACAATTCTGCTTTATTAGTTGCATTAATAAGTGCCTTAAAAATTACAACAAACTTCTCAGTCATCTTACCATCTCAATTATTCTTTCTTTTTCAATCTCATGTCATTATCTATTAAATTTGTATCTTACCATCTCTATTATTAGTTGAACATATCAGGTAACAAAAATCACTTTAACTCAGAGTGATCGATCGACGACTCTAGTTGAGAGAAACACAATACCGTCTCATCATGCTATTTCCAAAAGACTCAATTGAAGTTGTAGTTGACCATATGAGAACTCACCCCTAGTCCTAGATTAATCAATTAAGGTATTAGTTGAACATGTAAGGTAATAAAGAATCGCTTTAACTCAGAGTGATTGATCGATGACTCTGGTTAGGAGCAACGCAATACTGTCTCATTATGCAATTGTCAAAAGACTCAATTGAAGTTGTAGTTGACCCTATGAGAACTCACCCTTAGTCCTAGATTAATCAATTAAGGTATTAGTTAAACATATAAGGTATTAAGAATTGCTTTAACTCAGAGTAATCGATGAACGACTCTGGTAGGGAAGAACGCAATACCGTCTCATCATGAAATTGCCAAAAGACTCAATTAAAGTTGTAGTTGACCCTATGAGAACTCACCCCTAGTCCTTGATTAATTAATTAAGGTATTAGTTGAACATATAAGGTAATAAGAGTTGCTTTAACTCAGAGTGATTGATCGACGACTCTGGTCGGGAAGAACGCAATACCATTTTATCATGGAATTACCAAAAAGCATAATTGAAGTTGTAGTTGACCCTATGATAACTCACCCCTAGTCCTAGATTAATCAATTAAGGTATTAGTTGAACATATGAACTCAATTGAAATTGTATAAAAACAAATGTTCAATATGTTGTAACAAATGACTTATCTGTTAAAATTTATCAAAAAAATTATGTCATTTGTTGCAATAGGTTACCCCTCTATTGTAAATTATCAAATAGGTGCTGTCATCTGTTACGACGGATGACCGAGCCGTTGAAAATTTTCAAATAGAAATTGTCATCTGTTGGAAAGTATGAGTTATATGTTTTTAGATTTTTTTAATTATTATTTTAAAGCAATTTAGGTATTAGCTTAACAATGAGGTAATAAGAATTTCTTCAAATCAGAATGATCAATCGACGACTCTATGACTGAGGAGAAACGCAATACCAACATCATACATTGCCAAAAGACTCAATTGAAGTTGTAGTTGACCCTATGAACTCACCCCTAGTTCAAAATTAATCAGTTTATATATTAGTTTGATAATGAGTTAGAAAGAATCTTTTCAAATCAGAGTGCTCGATCGACGACTCAAGTCGGGAGGAACGCAATACCAACATCATGCAATTGCCAAAAGACTCAATTGAAGATGTAATTGACCCCATGAACTCACCTGTAGTTCTAGCTAAATCAATTGAAGCTGTAGTTGAACATATGAACTCAATTGAAATTATATAAAAAAAAAATGTTCAACTTGTTGCAACAGATGACTTATCTATTAAAATTTATTAAAAAGATTAAGTCATCTATTTCAATAGATTAACTATATGTTCTAAATTATCAAATAGGCATTGCCATATGTTGCGACAGATGACTAAGCCATTGGAAATTTTCAAATAGGAATTGTCATCTATTGCAATAGATGATCAAGCCATTGGAAATTTTCAAACAGAAGTTTTCATCTGTTGCAACAGAAGACTTATATGTTTTAAGATCATTTTTTTTAATTTAAAGAAATTTCCTAATTTCCTGTCTATGATAAAAAAAAATATAAAATACTAAGACGGTAAAAATATTACTTGGATAACTCAAAAATCTCCTTCTTGAGTAGTCTTATCTTGTCTTTTAAATGTCACCATCTCCTCGTGCCACTCAAAAGTGATTAATGAATATGTAAAACCCATTTCAAGAATTCTCTGTTCTTTAACAATAAATTAACACAACTCATCTCTCTTCTTTATTCAGATTCAAAATTCTCTCTCTCCTCTTTAGGGTAATCACAACCACCTCCTTTTTTTCTTTTTTTCTCTCCTCTTTTGCATGAGGACCCTTTCAAATCTCAACCAATCCTCCCAATATCTTTGCTTGACTAAAATAGGTGTTCTGATCCCTTTCTTTTTTTAACATTACAGGTATGGTTCACTATTGCTCTTTCCTTCACGTCTTCTTCTTTATATGTTATTTAAATTAAATATTTACATCTGTTGTTATTATTAATTTACCCATTGCCAGTTTCCTATTTATTGATAAATGGGTATTAGTATTGTTGGAACATGTGGTGTTTGTGTTGTTAATGGTGTTAGAATATGTGGTATTGTTTCTTTGTTGTTGATGCTGTTGTTGATGTTGTTAGTGGTGTTGCAATAGTTTCCTCAGCTGTTGCAACTGATAAATCAGTTGTTGGAACAGATGAAGCAACTATTGAAAGAAATCAAACTAGTAGCAAGGCTTGGTTGATTTAGTCTAATAAATGACTCATCTGTTGTAATATGTCATCCATCAGTTGCCACAGATGCATCACCTATTACAATGGATGACTCATACGCTGAACGAATAGGGAATTTATTGCATCAGATGGGGCATTTGTTGATTTATTCAATTTTATGTTACCCTTTTGTAATATTCTTTTTGTTCTTCTCTGGTTTGATATCAAATATTTTTCTCTTGTTTGTGTATTAAAGGAAGTAAAACTAGGTAAACTTTTACTCAACTAGTATTAAAGGCTAGAGTAATATGGGATCGGAGGAATAAGCTGCTTGCAGATGGAACCACTTCATATTTGGGAGGTATGTATTACTGATCAACCTTTTGTGAAAACACACATACAATACACTAATTTTGTGAATGTTGGTTCTTTACCTCTTAGGCGTTAATCTTTCAAACAAGATATGACATTTTACAGTTAAGATTGTTAGGTTCAAACTGGTAAGGTTGAGGAACCATGTAAGTGATTTTGATACCCTATTACGGTTTAATAAAGATTTTGCTAATGTTTATGTGTCAAGTTTGGATAAGGTTTCAAGTTTTTGGTGGCAGTGTAAACATTCAAATAGTGATTGGACTGATTTTAAGGGCTTAATAGACTTTTGAAGGGCCTCTAAAGCCTCGCACTCCTGCAAATAAGAATTGAAATGAATATAGTTATTTTTGTGGTCCAAATTTATATGGATGGGTTGCTCGAGGAGGCTATTATACAATCGAAGGTGATTGGGAGAATACCTTTGCGGGAAGGGGGAAGTGGAGAAGACCATATATCAACTCAGACTTTATTTAAGAAGAAACACGCGGTAGGAAGGAAAGTGTAACGAAACTAGCGGATAAAATTGACATGAAAAATGAAAAAATTTAATAAGCTGCAAATGTGAAAGTGTATCCAAAAATGAAAACCCATCAATTCATTTTGAAAAGAAAAATGATGAAGTGGACTTGAGCTATGCACTTTGTTCGGGGACTGCAACTAGCTAGCGTGGCCTGAATAAGGACCCAAAAAATACAGGACTAGAACTCTAAGGATGCATCTTTGCAAGCATCGATGGTGGTAAGATTGTCGGTCAGGATTGAAAAATAAACCAATAACTCCTAAAGTAAAAATAAGGGATCAAGCTAAGCTGGCGATTCTGAAGTTAAACTTGCATCCCATGCCTTCTGTTTATGGCACTGGTCAGGTCAAAGGTAGTGGAAACAACAAGGCATGGGATTTCTGCCCAACTTTAGACCTTTTTGTTTCTACTTCCATTGACCTGATCAGAACCACAAACAGAAGGCATGAGATGCAAGCTAGACTTCAGAAATTGACGTCTTCACTTCCCTTATTTTTACTTCTAGGGTTGTTGGTTCAGGTTTCATTCTTGACTGCAAATCTTACCAATCTTCTGTGCTCGCCAAGCTTTTTCCTTAGAGTTCTGGTCCTGCACTTTGTGGATCTTTACTGAGGCCATGCTTGCTAGTCGGAGTCCCTAGCAAAGTGTCTAGCTTAAGTCCTCTTGAGCATTTTTGTTTTTCAAGAATGATCGAAAGATTTTAATATTTGTATACACTTTCACATTTAAAGCTTATTCAATTTTTTCATCTCTCAAGTCAATTTAATTGGCCAGATTCACTAGAAGTTCCTTACTTGTTTCCCTGTGTTTTCTCTTAAACAAGGTCTAAGATGATATATGGTTTTCTCCTCCCCCCTTCCCGCACACGGATTTTCCCAAGTACCTTTTATTGTATAATAGTCTCCTCAAGTAACTCATCCATATAAATTTGGGCCAGGGGAATTTCTATTTGTTTTCCATTCTTGTTTGTTGTAGTGTGAGGCTTTGGAGGCCTTTCAAAAGTCCACTACACCATTAAAATTGGTCTAGTCACTATTGGATATTACACTACCGCCAAAAAATTAAACCCTTCTCCAAACTTTACACATAAAAATAAGAAAAATTGTCATTAAATTGGAACAGGGTATAGACACCACCGTCTTGGAACCTTTCGACCTTATCAGTTCATACCTATCAAATTAAACTATAAAATGCAGATCTTGTTTGAAGGATCAATGCCTAATCGAGAAAAAACTGCATTCACAAGATCATTGTACTTTATGTGTGTCTATCATGATAGCTTGATCAATAATACATAACTCCCACATATGGAAATGGATCTATTCATCTGCACGTACCTTATTCTCCCTACCCGATCAATGTCAGACAATGTTTGTTCATCTGATGGCTATTAAAAAAGAGGTGAACAGTCGTGATTTTTTGTCTAACACATTCAAAACAGCTGATGAATCAAATTCCCTATCTATTGCAACTGATGAATCAGCTGTTAGAATAAATCAAAACATCTTATCCAACAGATGGTTCATCTATCGTATCAAATTATCCATATGTTGAAATAGATATCTATTGTATAAACAGACCATCTATTGCAACAGATGGTAAATCATTCAAAATAGCTGCTGAATTAAATTTTCCATCTGTTGCAACTGATAAACTAACTGTTAGAAAAAATCAAAATATCTTCTTCAGCAGATGTTCTATCTGCCGCAAGAGATAATCCATATGTTGCAATAGATGTCTCATCTATTGCACATACAGACCATCTGTTTTAATAGATGGTAAATCTGTTGCGATAGTGGGTTATCTGTTCTGACAGATAGATGATCTATTGTAACAACTCAATAATAACGGCTATTATTAAGTCTAAAACTATTTTGAAAAGGTGAGAAGTTTGAATGTAAAAGAAAAAGTCACGACTTTTGATAGAAAACAAAAAACTAGTAGTTTAAATTTAATTAATATAATGGATCTGAATAGTCGTGCCTTTTTTCCTAACACATTCAGATTCAATCCTCTATAAATAGGTCCCTCCTTAATCTTTATTCTACTCTTGTTTTATTTATTTCTTACATTTTCTCTTTTCGTAATACATTTTCAACCACTTATATTCAAAGAGAATATTCCTTCCTCGTTGAGGTAAGTTTTTTCTATATAAATCTACCAGTTGGTAGTATACGTTATATTCCATTTGGACTCTTTTATTTACTTTTGTGTTTATGTTTTTTGTCAATTCATGTGTGTTTTAGATATGGTTGATCTTGTTTGGGACATTGCTATTCTACGCAACACTGTGCGGGAACTTCAGAGGAAGGTTAACGACCTGCAGAAAAAGTTGATCGCTCTGAGAGATAGGATATTTCGAGAGATGTAGAGGTTGATAAGCCCCCTGCTACTGCTGGTTGATTGGCCGGCTGACAATAATAATGATGATGATGATAATAATAATTAGAATGTGTTTTTTCTTTTAGTGTATGTATTTTAATTTTTCTATATCAGATCTATACCTAATGTATTTTATTTTTCGTTTAATGAAAATTTTATTTTTTGTCGACTTTGGAGTTTTAATTCTTATTCAATTTTTATTTTGTCTATTTCTTGTTCTAAACATACATGTTAACATGTCGACGATTGGAGGTAGGGAGAAATTTTGAATCCAGTAGCAATAGACATTTTGGCTTTTGAGTTCTTTCAACAGATGGACTATGTGTTACAATAAATTGGTCATCGGTTGGGTTTCTATCAATATATTAACCATCTGTTGTGACAGATTTGTCATCTATTGGAGGAAAACTTTCTAGTTTGATGATGAACAGTATTATGTTCTTCCAGTTAATGTCCATATGTTGCAACAGATGGGTAATCTGTTGAAAATAATTATGGTCTGTTGTATTTAGTTCATGTTTTGCCTCTTTTTATTGATGCACAAGTTATTAAAAAAGATATTTTATATATAATAAATGATAACATTACATTCAAAACAATGAGTTAAATATATAAAAGTCCACAACAACCAAAAACACAAGTTTTTGCAATTACAACGATCATGTGGATTATGATCCGGACATGTAGTTCTTTTGTGGCCAGTGCACTTACATACGGGGCACTAATTTTTTCTTGATGGAAATGATTCTCTAACTCCATGACTCCTATTATATGGCTTTCTTCTCGATTTGTTAGTGTTTGGGTCAATATATGGAGGAGGTACTAAACTCTCCAAAATCTCTGCAAGAACAAACCAAGATTCTTCGGGAGGCACCAGAGTAATATGACCACTATATGCCATTGTATATTTTCCCACCGAATAATATGGAGAGGAGTGATTGTAAATTTTAGGTCTATATTTTGTACCATATTTATCTTGAAGCACTGCCATAGCATGTGAATAGGGTATTTTGTCCAATTCAAAAACTCTGCACGTATAAGATCTTATTTGAAGATTGACCGTGGCAACATCACCATCACTAGTGGTACCTTACGATTTTAATAGGAGTTGTGCATATAGCTAATGACGAGTTCTTCTGGTTGACAATTTAGTCCACAATAGCTGATGAGTAAGTTCACAAAATCATCATACGAAACACCACTTTGGACTGTCACAACTATCATCTCTAGCATTTCACCCTCCTTCCAATGACATATATATCGATTGTTCTTCTCGATCCATTGACCATGACAATCCACCCCTATTGTTATTGATCCCTCCATTAGTGGTACCTAAATAAAGTCATTTGTTAAAAAAATTTAATAGTGATTTCATAGTGCCATATATAAATCTCAACAGATGTGTAATCTATTGCAATAGGTGAAAAAAATTGCAATAGGTAAGTGATCAGTCGCAACATATTACTTACCTATTAGGATTCATGTTAATCTCCTGAAGCTGATTTCAAAAGACGAGTCATCTATTGAAATAGGTGAATCATAGGTAGCAACAAAGTGTATATCTGTTACAAAATATGAAGCACCTGTTGGAATACACATTACAGTACTTGAGCACCTTTGAAGTTGATTCCAACAAATGAGTGACATGTGGCAACAGATAATTAACCTATTGTGACAGATGACTTATCTATTGCAATAGATGATACATCTGTTGGAATCGAGTTTCAGGTTCTATTGCAATAGGTTACTAATTTGTTGTATAGATATTTACCCTATTGCAACAAATGACACGTCTGTTAGAATCGAGTTCAGATTTTGTTGCAACAAGTTACTAATCTGTTGCAACAAATATTTATCATGTTGCACCAAATAAATAATCTATTGCAATAGATGGGTCATATGTTGCAATAGATAACCAATCTATTCGATTTATGTTACAACACTAGAGAACCATAAACATGAATCCAACATATAAGTCTTCCTTGAAATAGATCTCTCATCTGTTGCAACAGATGATTCATCTATTTAAACAGATGGTTCTTATGTTGCATTCATGTTCGCATGCTATCTATTGTTGAAAAAATAGTACAATAGTAGTTACCTAGATGACAAATTCAACTCAAAATCGTAATTTGACTTAGCAAAGTCTCCTATGAAGTAATGCCAAAGTGGAAAGTGATATTCGAAATAAAATTTGTCCTAAGAAATTGATCAAATAGCAGTAGTAGCGGTTACAACAACAACAATAATTGTCAACAAGAAGAAGATGAAGATGATAATGAATTAGAAGATGATGATAATGAAGCAAAAGATGATTAATAAAGCAGCAGCAACAATGAACAACACAAATCGCTAAGAGAGAGAAAACAACAATGGATGAGAAGAGAGAGAAACACACCCTTTTCCCTCCATTTTTTGTTATATTAGGTAAATATTTGGATCAAAGTGTAAATTTAAAACCTTGTGCACTATTCTCAAACTGATCCAACTTTCTTAATCCATAATAAAGTAATTATCACATCCACTCAATTATTAAGACTTGTGTCACCTACACCTCATTTTCAAACTTTTTTGTTACCTACAGCTCAAAGCCCCTAGAGACTAGGTTATATTTCTTCTTTATTTACTTTTTCTAAATCTTCCTCTACATTTGTATTTGTTTACGTTGTCATGTATGTTATCTCTTTTATAATCTATTTGTTAAAGTTTACCTTTATAAATTTTCAATTTGTTGTTTTCAATTTTAGAGTTATATTTCTTTTTTACTATATATATGTTTGTATTTGTTTATGTTTTTGTGTATCATCCTCTTTACCGTAGTACATCAAATCTCTCTACGGTGGCAATATTTATTAGAAAATTTCACGGCATTATAAAATGGTGTCATTATACATGTATACTGGTATTTGACATTCAGATCTCATTTAGCTGTTATAAATAAAAGTATGCAAAATTTGAAAGAATATAAGAAAGACGAACACTAATAGGTCTTTCTTCGTGAATTTATTAAATAACTTATGTAAACTATTTAATGACAAGTTTTTCCTTTAAATTATATATTCACACTTGAAATTTACTGTGTGCATGACATTAATGATGATTACCAAAAATATTTTAATATTTTATTTTGGACATAATATATATTTTTAACTTTGATCCAAATGTTGACCTAATATAACTAGAAATAAAGGAAATAAAAACGCGTATGTTTTCTCTCTTCTTATTATTGTTGTTTTCTCTCTCTTTGCCATTTTTGTTTTTCATAGTTGTTGTTGATTTATTCATCATCTTGTGCTTCATTATCATCATCTTCCACTTCATTATCATCATCACCTTCTTTTTGTTTACCATTGTTGTTGTTGTTACAGCTACTGCTATCACTTAACCAATTTTTAAGGTCAAATTTAGTTTCGTACATCACTTTGGCATTAATTCATAGGTGACGTTGGTAAGTATAATTATTTATTTTTAGTTAAATTTATTAGTTGAGTACACTACTACTGTTATTTTTGAAACAGTGGATAGAACCATAAACATGAGCCCAACAACAATTTCATCTATTGTGATAGATGAGTCATCTATCTTAATGGAAGACTCATATGTTGGATTTATGCTCATGGTTCTATAGTACTATAACATGAATCTAAAAGATGAGTCATCTTTTTCAACAGATGAGTTATCTGTTACAACAGACGAGTCATCTATTGACACAGATTACTCACCTGTTGTAATAGAACTTGAACTCGATTCTAACAGAAGAGTCTTTTATTGCAACAGGTAACTAATCTGTTGCACCAGGTTATTTATATATTGCAACATGTCACTCATCTGTTAGAATCACCTTCAAAGATTCTATAGTACATCCCAATAAGTGATTCATCTGTTGTAATATATGAGTTAAATTTTCCAATAGATGACTCATCTGTTGGAATAAGCATCAGATCCTATAGTAGTGTACCATGAATTACCAATAGGTGATTCATCTATTGCAACATATGAATAATCTATTACAACATATTATTCATTGATTACAATAGATTACTTATCTGTAGGGGTTCATGTAACGGCATTATAAAATCACTATTAATTTTATTATGATGTCATTATTAATTTTTTTTAACAAATGTATTTATTTAGGTACTACTAATGAAGGGATCAATAACAAATGTCTTTATTTAGGTACGATAAGTTGTAATAGCAAAACTTTGTTGTTGTTTGTTATGGACTTTGATATTTTTAAATCATTATTGTGAACGTAAATGTTATTATTTATTATATAAAATATCTTTTTTATTAACTTGTGCATCAATAAAAGAGGTAAAATATGAACTAAATACAATAGACCACAAAATTGTTTTCAGTAGACTACCCATCTATTGCAATAGATAGACATTTGATGAAAGAACACAATATAGTTCATCAAATTGGAATGTGTTCCGCCAATAGATGACCAATCTGTTGCAACAGATGGGTAATCTTTTGGAGAAACACAAAACAATTCCCACGACAAACCTAACAGATGACCAATCTGTTTAAATAGATGGTCCATCTGTTGAAATAACTCAAAACTCTTGTTATTTCTACTTGATTCAAAATTGTTCCTTATGTCCAAACGTCAGCAAGTTTGTTGAGAAGAAGAAATAGATAAAATGAAAATTAAATAATAATTAAAAAGTCAAACTCGACCAAACATAAATTTTTCATTAAACAATAACAAAATTCATTAGGTAGGTAGATCCGATATAGAAAAAAAAAAAATACATATACTAAAATAAAAAAACATCACCTAATTATTATTATTATTATTATTATTATTATTATTCTCAGTCGGTCAATCGTCAACCGGCAGCAGCAGGGCACTTCTCAGCCTGAGTATCTCTGGAAGCATTCCTGCTCTCACAGCGGCCAACTCCCACTGGAGTTCATTAACCTTCCTATGAAGTTTCCACATGGCGTTGCACAGAATAAAAATGTCCCAAATAGGATTATCCATATCTAGAACATGCATGAATTGACAAAAACATAAACACAAAAGTAAAGAAAGGAGTCTTAATGTAATACAACATATACTATTGATATGATCCTAGCCATGAGGACTCAAATCAAAGTGTGGAAAGTAAAGATAATGGATAGATAGATGATAGATAACTAGGTAGATATAAAGAAGATGAAAGAATCAAGAACTAAAGAGCATATTAAGCTCCAAAACCCTTAATTCAATAATCCACGAGCACCTAACTCATACGATGACTGTATGGGAATTAAATCTCTCCTATAACCATCATTTATAAATGAGATTCAACATTCGCCTTTCCAGGCTATCAAGACACTCTCAAAAGAGTTCATCATAATCAATATTCAAAAACAAAACTAAGGAAAAAAATACCTAAGGTTATCTATTTATAGTATCAAGCTAAACTATTACATTAGGACTAAAAGTGGCCTATAAACTAAGTGGAATAAGCTGGGAATAAGACCAACATATATGACCAATTCTGTCCAAGTTTGACAGCACAGGCGATGCACTAAGGTGACGGGTCATAGCTTCTTTGGTGACTCTATGGCAATAACATTTTTCTATGTTTAGCCTCCCAATAAATCTTCATCACTTGGAACTCTTTGGTAGCCATCAAGGTAAGCCTCCAAGAAATCTTCCATACATGGATTTGCTCTATTGTGTGCTCAAAATGGGTCCTTTATGCATGTTCTTGTGCCCTCGAGGTGATCAAGGATTTATTCTTTATGTTTTGGCCTTAAATGACATTCTAAAAGGTGTTGATACCAGTCAGGATCGTATCATCCTCCCCTTATTGAAAAGGATTCAACTTTTAATTCAAACCTTACAAAACCAAAGGAAGGACAAATAAGCACAACATCCTCATGGCATGAAGGTTAGGGTTAGTATAATAAATAACATCATCATGCCAAGGTGGTACACACTTGAAATATAACCATGAATCCTTTATTTTAATCATGAAAAACTTAGTAAAAATGGCACAAAGGGAGTGGCTATGACAGTCACTAAGAGATTGTAATACCCCCTACTCTTCTTATCTTAAATTCGTCCTTAGAATATTAAGGGATAGATTCCAAACTGAATAGCATGTATTTCATATGGAATTCTTCAGATTTATACTTTTCATGGTATGGGAAATTGAATAATCTTTCCATCGATACCAAATTTACCCAATTCCGGCACTCGGTAGAGGAGTTAAGATGTTTTTAAGTTGATAGTATGCCACCTGGGCAGTCACCACATCGCGAAGATGGCTAAATTCATAATTTTCATTTCCCAGTGTACCTCCACGATATTGGCGCATAACGGACAGGTCCATTTTCCCATTTTTCAATTACCAGTAGTCCAACACTATAGTGGTGCATCGCGCCGAAGGCCAAAATAGCATTCCTATAGGAAACCGCGATGGTGGCACGTTGCATTGAAGTTTTAGGTCCCAATTGTCGAAATCTAGTGGGACAAATACGATAGCTCTACATTGCGGAGGCCCCCAATTTTCCAGTCGTCAAATATAAGTGAGCCACTACAATAGTGGCACGTTGCGGTGGACCATTAAATTGGGACCCAGTTATATTTTTTCAGCTTTGTTTAGGAGTTTAAAGAGGGTGTTTTGGACCTTTTCAAAGCTCCCAATCCATCTAAAACACAAGATTTTTCATACTCAAAGCATTTGGTGCTCATTATTCATCATTCTCTTAAAATAAAAACCCTAATGTAATACCTCGGGAAATTTTTTGTTGAAATTTTGGGCATAAACGTGTTGAGTTCTATCTTCTAGAATGAATTATAAATTTTCCATGCGGAACGTCTTAGATTATGACCCACCATTTTGTAGAGTATCGAATAAGCTTTCCAATGATATGTGGATCATCCAAAACGTACACCCGAGTGATGAGTTATGAACATTCCGATCGAATCGTGAATAGTAGTGAACAGTAAAACGTGCAGGAAAAAAAAGTACGAAGGCCTGGCGTATTTTTTCTTCAACTTTAAATGATCATAACTCCCTTTTCATAATTATCTGGGTGATCTACTATATATCAACGGAAAGCTCTACGAGTCCTCTTTCAGATAAAATTGGTTTCATCCAATTTGTCTATCGGAGCAAAAAGTTATGGTTGATCTACTTCAGCTATCAAAAGTGAATTTTTGGATCAACTTTAAATGATCATAACTCCTTGTACACAATCATCTAGGTAAGATACTATATATCAACGGAAAGATATGAGAGTCTTCTTTCTAATGAAATTAGTTTCATCCAATTTGGATATCAGAGTAAAATGTTATGGTTGATCTACTTCAGACTATCAAAACAGTCCACCAAAGGACAAATGCGAGAATTATCTAATTTTTAGGGGCGTTTTGGTCATTCCCCCCTCACCCAAAATCCATCCAAACCCTATATTAAGGCCTATTAGAAGCATTATATGTTATATTTCATCAAATTCCCTAAAAAAGAAAATCCTAAGCTCCTACATCCAACTTCAAGAACCTCCAAAGTTCACCATTAATTCTACAAATTTATTCAAGATTCCAAGTTCCTAGTTCAAGAACTCCAAGAACCATCATTCAAAGGCACGATTAACATCTCAAAAACTAGTATCAATCTAAAGTTCATCATTCAAGGTATGTGGGGTTTTTCAACAATAACTCTCTTTCGTTCTTGTGCCCAAAAGTAATTTTCCTTACAAAGGCATGATTTTTATTTGATTTTTTTTATGAATTTAAAGTATGAACCTATATCTTATGATGATTATTATGAAATCTTGATGTTTATGATTTTGAAAGATGAATTTACATGTGTGGTGATATAAAGCATAAATCTTGAACGATATTTATCATGATTTTGATACTTGGGTCGTGAACCCCATTTGAAATTGTGTTCTTAAGAAAATGTGTGTTATAAGCACGTTGATGTTGAATATTTGAGATGTTTTGAATGATTTGACCTTTTGATCATGAATGAGTTATTTTGAACTCGACTATGAAAAATCCACATTTTTATTAAATATGATAAAGGGGTAGTAAATTGGCTCCCGATGAAAATTGTTGAAGTGTTTACTGTGGATTTTCTTTAATGTGAGCATGGGGCTGATTTAAATTTTTGAGCTAATTCCTAGAGTAATCTTTATCACCGAGTGGGAGGTATAAAGTGATCTTACTTTCCTAGAACTACGTGTCCCCATAGAATATGAGCCTGAGGCTGATTTATATAGTGATCACTAGTGTTTTTGGATTGATATTGGAAGTACTACTCCGATGGAAAGGATAGGACGGCTCTCCCCAATGTGGATTATACGTTGGACTCCATGTAGCTCACATTATTATGTCGGTTATAGGATCTCCCAAAGTGTGTGTGTGTTTCCTTGTGTCTATGGTGAACGGTGAAGTGATTTAAAAGTGGAATTGTGAAAGTTATTCTTTCGAAAGATTTAAATGATATTTACATTATGAGAATTGATATTCTTGATGAACTGAAAGTGATTGACAAATTATATGATGACTCACATGTGTGATTATACTTATTTTCTTGAAATGTAGGTACAAGGTATAGTTGAACCTTCGGATCCAGTCAGTTTGAGGTATCCAGCCAGGTGATGAGTCCTTTTGATTCAAGGGCTTGGGTTAGTTGTGTAAAGTTTATAGTGTTTTATTTTCTTTATTCAGTCATATTGAGTTGGGGTAGTCGGGAGTCATGACCCATCTACCTATAGTCAGTACTAGTAGAGGCTTCATAGATAGACAGTAGAAGTTGATGTATTTTGTTTCATTTCTGGTTGTAAAGGCAGAATTGTAATCCTGTAAAATTCCATTTTTGTTTCGATCAGATTCAGAAAAGAGTTAATTTTTGCTGATTTGTATAGATTTATATTTTTATTCAGTTGCTTATGAGTTATGCCAGTAGAAGGGTTAGCTTGGGGTCACTTGTGACTCTAAGCACCGTGTGACATCTCAGGACCCGATTTCGGGGTGTTACACCTAATCTCCAAAGCTTCTTCTCCAAGAAATCAAAATCCTCCATTGATTCTCTGAGAAAGCTTAAAATTCAGGATTTACAGGGCAAGAAAATCAAGAACCCATCATCAAGAACCCAATAGGAATCCAAAATTCAAGATTCCTTCATCTAATCATCCAACAAGGTATGTGGGGCTTTTCAACAAGGATCTTCTTTTATCCTTGTGCCCAAAATTAATTTTTAACCAAAAATTTACATAATTTTGAATGCGATTAGATAAGATTTGAATTAGGGTCCATACCCATTATTGCTATTTGCAAAGTTTTGAGATTTTGAGATATTTTGAAGATGAATCGTATGTGTATTTTCATACTTTCTTGCCTATTACAGTAAATTACATATTTTGAGATGAATTATCATTGTTTTCATTATCAAGCATGATTATTATGATGTTTTGAAATGATTTTGATACATGGGTTATTAACTTAAGATTGAATATTGTTATTTTGAGAAAGATGATGCTTTAAGCATCTTATGAGCTTATTATATCAGATTTACAATAAAGTTTTGATCTTTTGATCCTTAGATGAGTTTTGGAATCCACTTTACAGATTTATTATAGATTACAAAAAGCAAAATTGCTTCATTTATAGATTTACTAAGATAAATGCATAACTAGTTTCATAATAAACCCTTATACGAGTTTTAAAGTGGATTTCCATGAGATGAGTGTAGCAAATTAAATGGAGTAGTATTTAGCACCGAGTTGGGTATGATTCCAAGATCTCATGCCCCAGAACTACGTGCCATCATAGGATTGCTATTAAGAGCCCATTATGGGTAGAGTTATGATCACTTAAGCTAAGGTTATACTCTATGGCAAGAGTATGACACGTCTCTCCAACGTGAGATTTCTTCCTTAGGAGGGCGAGACATTGGACTCCATGTAGCTCGCATGGTTTACGTCGGTTAAGAGAACCTCCCTTGCAGAACAATTTCTCCCTAAATGTTTAAAAAGCGTAACAACAATGATTTTAAGATAAAGTATTCTCCTTAATAGTAAAAGAAGAACATAAAATCTTTTAGAAAACTAAGTGTAAAGGCTCACAAGTTACTCAGATGATACCTTACAGAAAAGATAATAGTTACAGATTTTAACTTTCATATTTCAAATTTAGTAGTGAGTCCTTCTACACTTAGACAAAATGATTTAAAGTTATAATACACGTATAACTTTTAGAATTAAATGTTATGGCTCACAAGATTTATAAAGTATGTTTTGCTTCTTATTGTTACATATTTTAGTATTTTAGATATCCCAACTTATGTGATTCATTTACATTTAGCATGCATTATTTTATAAATGATGATTATGAGATAATATTGTACTTATGCATATCACCCCTATATACTCAGTACATCCTTAAATTACTGATCCACATATACATTTATGTGCTACATTGTCTCATAATGTAGGTTCAGGTGTTCAGTGTTAGTAGCGTGAGTAGTTCGAGCATCTCCATCTACATCGACAGTTGGTGAGTCCTCATAGTTTGGGGACTTATTCATTCAGATTTTGAAGTTTATCAGTTTATGAAATTTAGCATTTCCTTTCAGATAGTTCAAGTTAGCTAGGTGTTTGTCCCAGTGGCTCTCAAGTATTAGTAGTAGAGGCTTGTCAGACTACTTGTTTGGATAAAGATTATTCAGTTTTGATGTCATATATAATATGTTCAGATTATTCTTAGATATTATAGACAATTTCTACATTCAGTATGACTTTTATGTTTATATTTCCTTTGTTATAAGATTTAGGCTCAGTAGCTGGCATACAGGGTTAGCTTAAGGCTACTCGTAGTCTTGAGAACTGGGTGACGTCTCAGGATCAGATTTTGAGGTGTTACAAACTTGGTATCAGAGCCTAAGGTTTTTAAGAGTCCTGGGGAGGCAGGCAAGCCACGTTATGTAGATTCTTAGTCATGAGTGTGAAGCACGCCACATTTATGAAAAATAGGTTAGGGAACTTTCTTAGGAAATCATCTCTTTCTTTCATGATCTGTAGTGCTTAAAGTATTTCTATCTGCTTTTAACTTATGCTTTCATGTGACAGTTGAAAATGCCTCTTCATTGAGCTAATGCCCGCAAAAATGATAACCAGCTACCTCAGTCCATTGATCTTTTGAATGAGAATGTGTCACATGTAGAGTTTCGGGATGCCTTTTAGGTGCTAGCCCAAGTTATGATAGCTAATATTCAGTGAAACTGTTAGGCTGCAGTCCCACCTCAGCAAAATAGGGACCTACCCATAGCCAAAATTTGGGATTTTATGAGAATGAACCCGCCAGAGTTCTTTGGGTCGAAGGCAGGTGAGGATAGGGGTGGGCATGATATGGTATATGCCAAATTACCATATTGAACCAAAATTTTTGATACCGTGGTTTTTGGTATTATGGTATTTGATATGGTATATGGTTTACATTTTAAACATTTTTGGTATATGGTATATGGTATTCGGTATTTACAAATGACATACCGAAATACCGAATACCATACCAAAGTATATATAGTTACATAAGTAACTTATATATATATATTTATATATATATATATACACAAAAAAAATACTTAGTATTACTATAAAAATATTTAGACATTGAAACTTTCACTTCTCTATCTTGATTGAAATGTCTTTTTGGTGTAATTGACTAATAAAAGGAATTGTTTGTACTTCTTTTTCAATATTTCTATATGTGTAATGGGTATTTTTGGTACAATTAATACATGCTTTTAAAAATTCGACGTAATAATACTATAGTATACGAGTATATTTTGTCAAAGTTTAACTAACTATAGTTACCGATTACCATACCGCAAAATACCAAAACCATACGTAAAAATACCGAAACATACAAAATTAATATGGTATGGTAGTGGCATAATGTTTTAAAAAACTGCATACCAAAATTATCGTACTAAATTTTCAAATACCATACCATACCACACCATGTGAACACAACATCAAATCTCCCTTGAAGCAATTCATCATCAAAATCCTCACTTGCAATAAGGACCTGTGCTCAGTTGTCGTTTGAGTCTTAAGCTCTTATTGTATTTGATTTTTTGTTTTGTAATTTGTAAATGTATAGCCTACTGCTCTTGTTCGTTAATAGTATGTGTGTTTTATTGTTAATTGTGTCATCTAGAGTTAATTGACATTGAAGCTAAAGTTAGCTTGATAGTGATTTAGTTAGAGTTAGTTGTGTCAGTTAGTGCAATTAAGTTATTACATCGATGTTTATTGTAATAGAGTTATTACAAGAAGAAGTGGATATTATCTTCCTTCTACGGGTACTAAAATCTGTATATAAGCAATAGAAACTTCAAATAAAGTTCAAGTTCAAGACAAGACCTTATGAAGTTTCTTAACACCTTCAATACTAGATTATGAATAATCTATCTTAGAAGTGTGTTAATATTCAGAAAAAAATGAAACAAAAATTTAGATCAAGTCCCCCGACATCACGGAGTGTCCTTAAGGAATAATTCCCCTCACTGTACCCGAGGTTATGGAATCTTCCTCCCAGGATAAAATGGCCTTCAATTCGAACAATAATGGTAGCTCAAATTGACGGATTCTTCAAACTCACTCAACAGTTAGATTGATCACACAGAATAGTTGAAGACAAGAAGAGTTTGTGTTTCAGAACTTTTTTCATATCTAAACCTCTGGATAAAAGCAGGTTTATATAGCCATAACATGCCTCTTCTGAAAAGTGGCAATGGTTCACTTAAAAAGGTGTAACCTTTCCTGAAAAATCATGTCTATTCGTCCAAATAGTGTGTCTTTTCTGAACAAACATGCCTTTCCATGAATCAATGTGTCACTTTACTGAATGGTTAGATCTTTCTCAAACATCAGTTCATAACATTGCATCAGTTCAGTTCAAAATAGTGCATCAGTTCACTGTATACATGCATATAAATGGAGGATAAAACACAGAAAAATTTTCTGCGTTTCTGTCATTTTTCCTTTGGTATTTTCAAATCAAATTTTGATTAAATAAATTTTGTCCAAAAAGATAGATCTCATCGATCGATCATTTGACAAATCCAAATCCAAATCTGAAGCCGAGCCAAGCAAGCGAGCGACGACGTGAGGCACCACCTTATTCTTGCCTCACTATCCATGTGGAGTAAGTATTCATTATTAAAAACACTCCAAAGTTCTCTTCTCCCATCAATGTGGGATATTTAGTGAACTTTCCAATTTGGGAGTACACTATCTAAATTAGTGTCTCCTTCCCTCCACCATTCTTCTCTCCATTTTTCATTCACACTTCTTCCATACATATTGAACCCAATAGTGGATTACGTGGCTAATCCTAGCTAGAACCATGTAGTCTATTTTTAGAATGATTTTTAGCACTTATCTATTTTCTCTTAAAAAATCAACATTGTGTGGCTATGAAGAATAGAACCCGTGACCACTTCTTTACAAAGCACTTGACAATACCAACAAGACAAGCCTCCATGTAATACTAACATTTGTTAGATATATATAATTATAGTTTACTCTTTGAATATTGATTCCACTATCCTAAAATATCGTACGGAGTATACGTTGTTCAAAATAAGTTGGCACCCGGAGCTTTCAAATCTTGGATCCGCCTCTGTCCTACATGTTTTATCTTTTGTATGCATGCATTTTTTGATCGACATAGACAATTATTAAATACGGCCACTTGCTTCAGAAGGTCAATAAATAATATCTACTCTGTTTAGGTATGACATATGACAATTAAACGTTAGTCCCCAGAAGGCATATTCAAATGCATGTCCTATATAAGAAGAAAAAATCATTAGACATATAATTTTATCAATAATCTGTTAAGTCCTTAGTTTTGATGATTGACAAATCTCCAACCGTGAAACCTGATTCAAGGATATTACCTTAATGATAAAATTGTAACTGCTCAGGGACCAGGTTCATCGCATCCACATCTTTTTCACTCAGTCAGCATACAACTGGAAAAAGTACCGTTTGGCAAAAAGTTGGTGGCAATGTTGCAATACTTTTTGTCCCAGCCGATGAGAGGAGTTCCAAGTCTTCGTGTCTTATATATATGAAACATGTTAAAATAAGAAAACCTAAGCTTCCATATGCAAACAACATCAAATCTCCCTTGAAGTAATTCATCATCCAAAGCCTCACTTGCAACAAGGACCTGTGCTCAATTGTTGTTTGTGTCTTAAGCTCTTGTTGTATTTGAGTTTTTGTTTTGTAATTTGTAAATGTTTAGCCTACTACTCTTGTTCATTAATAGTAAGTGTGTTTCATTGTTAATTGTGTCATCTAGAGTTAATTGACATTGAATCTAAAGTTAGCTTGATACTGATTTAGTTAGAGTTAGTTGTGTCAGTTAGTGCAATTGAGTTATTGCATTAGAGTTTATTGTAATAGTGTTATTACAAGTAGAAGTTGATGTTATCATACTTCTACGGGTGCTAAAATTTGTATATAAGCAACAGAAACTTCAATGAAAGTTCAAGTTCAAGACAAGAACTTATGAAGTTTCTTAACACCTTCAACACTAGATTATGAATAATCTATCTTAGAAGTGTGTTAATATTCAAAAAAAAATGAAACAGAAATTTAGACCAAGTCCCCCGACTTCATGGAGTGTCCTTAAGGAAGAATTTCTCTCACTGTACCCGAGGTTATAGAATCTTCCTCCCAAGATAAAATGGCCTTCAATCCGAAAAATAGCGGTACCTCAAATTGACGGATTCTTCAAACTAACTTAAAAGTTTGATTGATCACACAGAATTTTTGAAGACAAGAAGAGTTTGTGTTTCAAAAAATTTTTCATATCTAAACCTGTGGATGAAAGCAGGTTTATATAGCCATAATATGCCTCTTCTAAAAAGTAGCAATGGTTCACTTAAAAAGGTGTAACCTTTCCTGAAAAATCATGTCTATTCGCCCAAACAGTATGTCTTTTTCGAACAAGCATGCCATTCCATGAATCAGTGTGTCATTTTACTGAATGGTTGCATCTTTCTCAAACATCAGTTCATAACACTGCATCAGTTCAGTTTGAAACAGTGCATCAGTTCACTGTAAACATGCATATAAATGGAGGATAAAACACAGAAAAATTTTCTGCGTTTCTGTGATTTTCCCTTTAGTATCTTCGGATCAAATTTTGATTAAATAAATTTTGTTCAAAAAGATAGATCTCATCGATCGATCATTTGACAAATCCAAATCTGAAGCCGAGCCGGGCGAGCAACGACGCAAGGAACCACCTTGTTCTTGCCTCACTATCCATGTGGAGTAAGTATTCTTTATTAAAAACACTCCAAAGTTCTCTTCTCCCACCAATGTGGGAGATTTAGTGAACTTTCCAATTTGGGAGTACACTTCCTAAATTAGTGTCTCCTTTCCTCCACCATTTTTCTCTCCATTTTCCATTCACACTTCTTCCATACATATTGAACCCAATAGTGGATTAAGCGGCTAATCCTAGCTAGGACCATGGAGTTTATTTTTAGAATGATTTTTAGCACTTATCTATTTTCTCTTAAAAATAATAACATAGTGCGGCTATGAAGAATAGAACCCGTGACCTCTTCTTTACAAAGAACTTGACAATACCAACTATGAAAGTCTTCATGTAATACTAACACTTGTTAGATATATATAATTATAGTTTACTCTTTGAATATTGATTCCACTATCCTAAAATATCGTATGGAGTATATGTTATTGTTCAAAATAAGGTCCCACCCGGAGCTTTTGAATCTTAGATCCGCCTCTGCCCTACATGTTTTATCTTTTGCATGTATGCATTTTTCGATCCACATAGACAATTATTAAATACGGCCAGTTACTTCAGAAGGACAATAACTAATATTTACTCAGTTTAGGTATAACATATGACAATTAAATGTTAGTCCCCAGAAGCCAAATCAAATGCATGTCCTATATAAGAAGAAAAAAACATTAGACATATAATTTTATCAATGATCTGTTAAGTCCTTAGTTTTGATGATTGACAAATCTCCAACCGTGAAACCTGATTCAAGGATATTACCTTAATGATAAAATTGTAACTGCTCAGGGACCAGGTTCATCGCATCCACATCTTTTTCACTCAGTCAGTATACAACTGGAAAAAGTACCGTTTGGCAAAAAGTTGGTGGCAATGTTGCAATACTTTTTGTCCCAGCCAATGAGAGGAGTTCCAGGTCTTCGTGTCTCATATATATGCAACATGTTACAATAAGAAAATGTAAGCTTCCATGTGAAAACAACATCAAATCTCCCTTGAAGCAATTCATCATCAAAAGCCTCACTTGCTATAAGGACCTGTGCTCAGTTGTCGTTTGTGTCTTAAGCTCTTATTGTATTTGATTTTTTGTTTTGTAATTTGTAAATGTACAGCCTACTGCTCTTGTTCATTAATAGTATGTGTGTTTTATTGTTAATTGTGTCATCTAGAGTTAATTGACATTGAAGCTAAAGTTAGCTTGATACTGATTTAGTTAGAGTTAGTTGTGTCAGTTAGTGCAATTAAGTTATTGCATCGGTGTTTATTGTAATAGAGTGATTACAAGAAGAAATGGATATTATCTTCCTTCTACAGGTACTAAAGTTAAATAACTTTTAATCTTTTCTTTTTGTTTTTAGTTAACAATGAAGTTTTTATTACTTCAAATTGCCAATCGAGTGAACTTTAACTTGTGATGAAGATTTTATGTCTTCTAATCACTAGTTAAATTCAAGCAGAGTAGAAAACTTAAAGCTTTAATCTCCAAAAACAAGTAATACAGATTCTGTAAATTTATTTTTTTAACATAGTTATCTTCTTTCTACGGGTTCAAAAATTTGTATAAAAGCGACAGAAAGTTCAAAGAAAGTTCAAGTTCAAGCCAAGAACTTATGAAGTTTCTTAACACCTTCAACACTAGATTATGAATAATCTATCTTAGAAGTGTGTTGATATTCAGAAAAAGATGAAACAAAAATTTAGACAAAGTCCCCCAACTTCACAGAGTGTCCTTAAGGAATAATTCCCCTCACTGTACCTAAGCTTATGGAATCTTCCTCCCAAGATAAAATGGCCTTCAATCCGAACAATAGCGGTACCTTAAATTGATGGATTCTTCAAACTCACTCAACAGTTAGATTGATCACACAGAATTTTTGAAGACAAGAAGAGTTTGCGTTTCAAAAAATTTTTCATTTCTAAACCTGTGGATGAAAGCAGGTTTATATAGCCATAAAATGCCTCTTCTGAAAAGTGGCAATGGTTCACTTAAAAAGGTGTAACCTTTCCTGAAAAATCATGTCTATTCGTCCAAATAGTGTGTCTTTTCTGAACAAACATGCCTTTCCATGAATCAATGTGTCACATTACTAAATGGTTAGATCTTTCTCAAACATCAGTTCATAACATTGCATCAGTTCAGTTCAAAATAGTGCATCAGTTCACTGTATACACGCATATAAATGGAGGATAAAACACAGAAAAATTTTCTGCGTTTCTGTCATTTTTCCTTTGGTATTTTCGAATCAAATTTTGATTAAATAAATTTTTTCCAAAAAGATAGATCTCATCGATCGATCATTTGACAAATCCAAATCCAAATCTGAAGCCGAGCCAAGCGAGCGAGCGACGACGTGAGGCACCACCTTATTCTTGTCTCACTATCCATGTGGAGTAAGTATTCATTATTAAAAACACTCCAAAGTTCTCTTCTCCCATCAATGTGGGATATTTAGTGAACTTTCCAATTTAGGAGTACACTATCTAAATTAGTGTCTCCTTCCCTCCACCATTATTCTCTCCATTTTCCATTCACACTTCTTCCATACATATTGAACCCAATAGTGGATTACGCAGCTATCCTAGCTAGAACCATGTAGTTTATTTTTAGAATGATTTTTAGCACTTATCTGTGTTCTCTTAAAAAAACAACATAGTGTGGCTTTGAAGAATAGAACTCGTGACCACTTCTTTACAAAGCACTTGATAATACCAACAAGACAAGCCTTCATGTAATACTAACATTTCTTAGATATATATAATTATAGGTTACTCTTTGAATATTGATTCCACTATCCTAAAATATCATACGGAGTATACGTTGTTGTTCAAAATAAGTTGGCACCCGGAGCTTTCAAATCTTGGATCCGCCTCTGTCCTACATGTTTTATCTTTTGCATGCATGCATTTTTTGATCAACATAGACAATTATTAAATACGGCCACTTGCTTCAGAAGGACAATAACTAATATCTACTCTGTTTAGGTATGACATATGACAATTAAACATTAGTCCCCAGAATCCATATTCAAATGCATGTCCTATATAAGAAGAAAAAAAATTAGACATATAATTTTATCAATAATCTGTTTAGTCCTTAGTTTTGATGATTGACAAACCTCCAACCGTGAAACCTGGTTCAAGGAGTTCACCTTAATGATAAAATTATAACTGCTCAGGGACGAGGTTCATCGCATCCACATCTTTTTCACTCAGTCAGCATACATCTGGAAAAAGTACCGTTTGGAAAAAAGTTGGTGGCAAAGTTACAACACTTTTTGTCCCAGCCAATGAGACGAGTCCCAGATCTTCGTGTCTCATATATATGAAACATGTTACAATAAGAAAACCTAAGCTTCCATATGCAAACAACATCAAATCTCCCTTGAAGCAATTCATCATCCAAAGCCTTACTTGCAACAAGGACCTGTGCTTAATTGTCGTTTGTATCTTAAACTCCTGTTGTATTTGAGTTTTTGTTTTGTAATTTGTAAATGTTTAGCCTACTACTCTTGTTCATTAATAGTAAGTGTGTTTCATTGTTAATTGTGTCATCTAGAGTTAATTAACATTGAAGCTAAAGTTATCCTGATACTAATATAGTTAAAGTTAGTTGTGTCAATTAGTGCAATTGAGTTATTGCATTGGAGTTTATTGTAATAGAGTTATTACAAGTAGAAGTGGATGTTATCTTCCTTCTATGGGTACTAAAATCTGTATATAAGAAATAGAAACTTCAAAGAAAGTTCAAGTTCTAGACAACAACTTATGAAGTTTCTTTACACCTTTAACACTAGATTATGAATAATGTATCTTAGAAGTGTGTTAATATTCAAAAAAAAAATGAAACAGAAATTTAGACCAAGTCCCCTGACTTCACCGAATGTCCTTAAGTAATAATTTCCCTCACTGTACCCGAGGTTATGGAATCTTCCTCCCAGGATAAAATGGCCTTCAATCCAAACAATAGCGGTACCTCAAATTGAAGGATTCTTCAAACTCACTCAACAGTTTGATTGATCACACAAAATATTTGAAGTCAAGAAGAGTTTGTGTTTCAGAAATTTTTTCATATCTAAACCTGTGGATGAAATCAGGTTTATATCGCCATAACATGACTCTTCTGAAAAGTGGCAATGGTTCACTTAAAAAGGTGTAACGTTTCCTGAAAAATCATGTCTATTCGTCCAAACAGTGTGTCTTTTCCAAACAAGCATGCCTTTCCATGAATCAGTGTGCTATTTTACTGAATGGTTGCATCTTTCTCAAACATCAGTTCATAACATTGCATTAGTTCATTTTGAAATAGTGCATCAGTTCACTGTATACATGCATATAAATGGAGGATAAAACACAGAAAATTTTTCTGCGTTTCTGTCATTTTTCCTTTGGTATATTCAGATCAAATTTTGATTAAATAAATTTTGTCCAAAAAGATAGATCTCATCGACCAATTATTTGACAAATCTAAATCCAAATCTGAAGCCGAGCTGAGCGAGTGACGACGACGTGGGGAACCACCTTGTTCTTGCCTCACTATCCATGTGGAGTAAGTATTCTTTATTAGAAACACTCCAAAGTTCTCTTCTCCCACCAATGTGGGAGATTTAGTGTACTTTCCAATTTGGGAGTTTCTAAATTAATGTCTCTTTTCCCCCATCATTTTTCTCTCCATTTTCCATTCATACTTATTTCATATATATTGAACCCAACAATCCCCCACATGAATAGGGAATGGCTATTTTTCATAAAAGTTTTATGGACAAGTATGTGATCATCTAGCAAAGACTGATTGCACTGGATGAGTGGGTTTCCCTTTCAACTTTCCATAGTGAACATGCATCGGATGCACTCGGTCAATTGGTAGATTTAATATATTTGAACCGTCGAGCTTTAATGTACACCTAGACAACACATGTCACACTACCATCCTTTTACCATTTATGGTTCTCACGATTTTGTTCTTTTCAGCCATGAACATGTCCCGATTTCATGAGGCTTAGAGAACAGGCCTTTACTAACATACTCTTTCAAGCGGCTTCCACTTCACCCTCACTTAGGTAATTTCTAAACATTCAATCCTATAGATTAAACTATTTGGTCAAATCTGTCAAATTTAGATAATCATTAAAAGACTTTTAACCTTAAGTCTTATCCTTGTTTACTAAAAATTGTCTACATCATGAGAATGGGTTGGATAATTGACAATGTTGAACTTGTCAAACACAAATTTATTTGATCTCCTTGAACCTAGCTCTTGGGATCTCTAGTCTTCTAGGTAGAGTTACCGCCATACTGACTTGTCCTAGGCCGTAAACCCATTCCCTTAGATGTTCTTTCCACTCTTTCTCTAGATAGGCCTTTCGTAAGTGGATGCGACACATTATCCTTTGACTTTACGTAGTCAAAAGTGATAATTCCACTAGAGAGAAGTTCCCTAATGGTATTATGTCTCCGTCGTATGTGATGAGATTTACCATTATACATCATGCTCCCTGCCCTACCTATTGCCACTTGGCTATCACAGTATATACATACTGGTGCCACTGGTTTGGGCCAATACGAAATGTCTTCCAAGAAATTCCGGAGCCATTCTGCTTCTTCACCAGCTTTATCCAATGCTATAAATTCAGATTCCATTGTAGAGAAAGCAATACAAGTCTATTTGGATGATTTCCAAGAGACTGCTCCTCCACCAATAGTAAATACATATCCACTTGTGGATTTTACTGCGTTTGATCCGATGATCCAATTTGCATCTCTATATGCTTCAAGTACTGTAGGATATTTATTATAATACAAGTCTTAGTCTTGAGTGTATTTAAGATACCCTAAAACTCTTTTCATTGTATTCCAATGAGTTTTGTTGGGATTACTCGTGTACCGACTCAATTTACTAATAGCGCATGATATGTCTGGTCGTGTATAATTCATTATATACATTAAACATCCCAATACTCTTGCGTACTCCAATTTTGAGTCACTTTCACCTTCATTCTTTCGAAGTGCAAAGCTCACATCCAATGGAGTTTTGGCAACACCGAATTTCATATACTTGAACTTGTCAAGTACATTTTTCATATAATAAGATTGTGACAATGCCAACCCTTGTGAAGTTCTATGGATTATTATACCTAAGATTACATCTACAACTCCAACATCTTTCATATCAAACTTTCTTTCAAGCATTCGTTTTGTTGCATTTATGTCAAAAATGTCTCTGCTGATGATCAACATATCATCCACATAAACAAAAAATAACTTGGTGATTTGGAGTGTCTTTAATATAAACACATTTATCATATTCATTTATCTTGAACCCATTTGCCAACATGGTTTGGTTAAACTTTGTACGTCATTGTTTAGGTGCTTGCTTTAGTCCATATAATGACTTAATAAGTTTACACACCTTATTTTCCTTTCCTGGAACCACAAAACCCTAAAGCTGTTCCATGTATATTTCTTCCTCCAATTCTCCATTTAGGAAAGTAGTTTTCACATCCATTTGATGGATTTCAAGACCATATACCGCAGCCAAGGCAATTAACACTCGAATCGATGTTATCCTTGTTACTGGCGAGTATGTATCGATGTAATCAAGGCCTTCTTTTTGTTTGAATTCTTTTACTACAAGTCTTGACTTGTATTTTTCAATAGTACCATCCATTTTCATCTTCCTTTTAAATATCCATTTAGAACCTAAAGGTTTATTTCCTGGAGGAAGGTCAACCAATTCTCACATATGGTTGCTTAAGATTGAATAAATCTCACTATTGACTACCTCTTTCCAAAAGGCTGAGTTCGAAGATGCCATCGCTTTCTTAAATGTTTGAGGCTCATTTTCTAAGAGAAATTTTACAAAATTTGATCCAAACGAAGTAGACGTTCTTTGACGTGTGATATGATACAAATTTGGTACGTATCAAAAACAAGCCAAAAATAGTCCACAAATAAAGGGAAACCTAAGAGCTCAACAAACACCAAATCTCAGTTCCAACAACATCAGGAAACAAGGTGTAAATGACACCAAAATCACTAACAACAACAAGAGATAAACAACAATAACAAGAGGAACAACACTACAATAACAATAATCCAACGGTTACATGATTACAAGAACAACAAGAACCAAATGGTTCACTAGACTACACAACTAGTACATGATATGTAAAGATAGGAAGTGAGACATACACTATTACAAGGTTAAGAACCCAAAGATGTATTAAATCTTAAGGACCCCTAAGACTTACAATAGCAACACCATACTCTTACGTGACACAAGAGAGATTCCACCACTTAAGCACCAACGTTTCCAAGCAATACACAATCACAAGTGAATCTACACTTGTTCATGTCCTAGTTTAGGCCTAGAGACCCTCTCTCTCAAGAGATGTGTTCTTTCAACAATATTCAACAAAAACTAATGAACTAAAACCCTATATTATTATATTTATAGTACTTTACAAATAAAAAGATAAAATGACAAAAAGGCCCTTTAATGACCAAGAAGGCAAATAGGCACCCATGGAGTGTTTTTAGGGGCGGTTTGGAGCCCTTTAAACACTTCAACTCATACACCTCTGAGGTTACATCCAAAATACTCAAAAACGTTCATCTTCATGATTGTTCTTGTATCATCCTCTCCATCTTGAGAGGAATTTGACCTCAAATTCATGGCACTAGCCAAATGATAATGGCTCCAAAATAGTCCACAAAATAAGAAGAAACCGAGAACACAACAATTTCAAGTCTCTGCCAACGTCTTTATTTTGCACCAAGATTATTACAAGATTAATAACCAAGTGTATTTCAACACTAACCCCTAATAAATGTAATAAACAAAATCACACTCTTACGGTGACCACCAAGAGAATCAACTCACCTCAAGATCCACGTTTCCAAGCAAAGGTCAATATTGGCTTTTCCAAGCCCTATACTAAGGATGACTTTTCCAAGCCCTAACTAAGACTACACTAAGGTGGTCTACTCCCAAGAGAGAGGATTTTCAATTTTTCATACATTCATTATTTAAAACTAATGAGAAAAGACCTAAAAGAGACTATATATTGTATATTACAAAAGAAAGACAAAATGACTCCAATGCCTTTAATGAGGTGGGGTGGCCATGGAGTGTCATTTAGACAAGTCTAAATAACCAAAATTCCCTCAAGGCTAAGTGACCAAAATGCCCTTAATAAAGGGAACCAAAATTGTGAACCACCAAGTATGGCTCAAACCCAAGAGTCCTCAAGTCATCAAGGCTCCAAGCAATCTTTCACACTCGGATTTGTTTAATGGCATGCTCAAGACGACCCCTCCAAGTATTATCCCGTACCCCCATGCGACCAAAGCTTGATTCTTCATGTAGTGACTTTGAATGATGTCATTGAAAGCTAAGGCGACCATTTGACTTGTATCACCTAAACTTCATCATTTTCAAGTCACTAAGTCACCTCCCAAACAAACATACTAAACTACCTTCAAAATGATAAATTCACCTTTTAACTATCTACACTTAATCAATTGCAAGTGACTAAGTCACCTCACATGTCACCAAACTAAACCACATTCAAAAAAAAAATTCACATTTTATGTACCTAAACTTTAACATTTTTAAGTTACTAAGTCACCTCTTAAAACAACAAACTAAACTACCTTCAAAATGATAAATTCACATTTCAAGTACCTACACATAATCAATTTCAAGTGACTAAGTCACCACCCAAGTCACCAAACTAAACCATATTTAAAATTAGCAAAATTCACAATAAAGAGTTCACCTTCAAGTAACTACACTTATTCACTTTCAAGTAACATATTTATTTATAGTATAATAAGTCAAACAATTGACCAAGTGTAACAAAGCAAATAAGTAGAGGCATCGTATGTCCCTCTCACACCATATAATCATCACAAAATTCCTATGGCTTTCAAAGCCTTCTTCAATGAACAATCCCAAACTAAACTACATTTAAAGACTTTATTATAAGAAAATAAAGAGAAACCAACTTACCTTTGCTTGACATAAATTAAAGAGAAAGAGATTAGTGGTCACTTGTAAAATAGCAAAGCAATCCTTTTCCCCAATTTGGATTCTGTCAAACAATAAAATTATTAGAAAGAATAATTTTTGGATTAAACAATTGCAACAACAATTTAGTAAAAGATATCACATTATGAATTCCATTTCGACTAACAACAAAAATGACATACCCAGTAGAATCACACTCAATTTTTAACGTTAAACCAGTAAAAAAAGACATAAAAACAATAATTAAGAAGAAAGTAACTATGTAACACCCCGAGTTTGGTACCCCGAATGCTACACGGTGCTAACAATCCTGAAGGACCACTAGCTAACCCATGATTGGTACCTGCTGCAATAACTATACAATAATACTGAAATATGCAGAATAATGGGTTGAAATGCCATAAGGTTCAAAACTGAACAATACTGAATATAACTGGGCATATGGTATAGCAATACCAAAACTAAAATAACTGTCTGAACATACTATAGTTTGTAAAAACCTATAAAACTATCTAAATAAGGAGTTGATAGGACTTATCCCCAATTAAACCTAACTGCTGAAATAAACTAAGTAGTAAAGCACTGAAATAATGAAACTATCACGTTATTC
Organism: Capsicum annuum; assembly: GCF_002878395.1. Lineage (NCBI taxonomy): Eukaryota > Viridiplantae > Streptophyta > Magnoliopsida > Solanales > Solanaceae > Capsicum > Capsicum annuum. Next base: position 214,029,136 of record NC_061117.1, on the reverse strand, counting down.
TCAAATGATGAGGACTCACGGCTAATCTACTGCTACTGGAATTAGAATTGCTAAGTGCGATCGGGAACCCGAGCATCAAACCTATGGTATAAAACACCATTGCGTAAGAGAAAAGTATGCGTCAGTACATGAGAATGTACTGGTACGCAAAGTAAGGTAAGGTGAATGTAAGGGTTCATATGCATGAACAATAACTAATTGAATAACATTCAAATAACTGTGTGGGAATACATCCATAAATACGTGGATTGTAACTGAGGTTGTGATAATGTTGAATACTGAATTTGAATACTGATTAACAAATGTTTAAGTCTATGGATACTGTATAACTGGTAATTGGATAACTGTATCTGACAGTTCTGAATCTGTGTAACTATACTGAGCTTATTGATAACATAATTTACTAATAACTGATGTACTGTTAATTGAATGAATATTTTTGACATTCCTGATTCTAATGGAACTAGCTAATTTCAGTACTGATCTGTGTGACTGTATCTGAGAGGCCTAAAATCTGAAAAACTATCTGAATTCCTTACTAAAGACAGAGATTGAGACTGTGGGAGGTAATCATCTAACCGACATGCCCCATAAATGAACTGGTGGAGTCCAATCTGTGACCCTAGTTGGAAGGGTGTCAATATCGTGCCACGAGTAAAGACAGGTTGTAAGTTAACCCTCTGCTGATAGAAAGCTCTTCTATCAACCCCTTACTGGTAAGAGAACTCAAATGATATGTACTAACCCTAGACTCATAGGGATATATCTCAACCTACACTGGCTACATAGTTCTGAAATGCAAGAATTTCTTCTAAGGATCTCACCCTCTACTAACTAAAAGGTGAGCCTTCATCCCTAGGTTCACTCGGTGCTGAATCCTAATCCCAACTGAATAGACACTGACTGATTTCCTAGTTCATACTAGGCTTGACTGATTTGTTACTGATTGTACTGATTAACTGAACTGAGCTGAGTTCACTGAGTTCTGTTGACTGATGGAAATATTACTGAATTCTGTTAGCTGACTAAGTACTACAGAGTTCTGAAATGAATACTGAATACTACTAATCGTTACATGACTGAAATTGTTCTGTAACTGATACTGGCTCTAGGTAAGCAGCTAAATTGTTGGGTATTAATGACCCCCAGGACTCAATAGCATAAAAATAATAAGACATGACCATTCTTGAAGTTCATAAACTTGTGTGTGGATAGGAAAGCATGCAATATATCATAAATTCACAATTTCGATCTTATGAAAATTTCCTCAAATCATTACAAGACATAGATTTAGCATGGAAGACATTTTGAACCTGTGGGTACATCATGAGTTCATTATTTGAATCACAAATGGGTCATAATACACAGTTCTTGTTCACTTAGGAATTCTAACAAACACATGGAAGGCATAATCTTTTCTAGGGCATGAATCAACAGCTAATACATCATGGCTATATCAAGCACTTCAAATTTGAGGATTTCAATCCACATACTATTATAAAGTCATGAAAATTCAATAAAGATTCGATCTTGGAATTCATAACACAACATTTACATATGTACAATCAAACCCACAATATAGAACTAAAAACTCATATTTTGAAAAGGGTTTCTTGAGCTCCAAAGGTGGAAGGGACCCTTGGATGAACACTTTACACACCTTTGTTGAAAAATTCTGAAAAGTTAATGGAGAAATCTTGAGTTCTTGATTTGAAATAAATCACCTAGGGCTCTCTTGTTCTTGAGAAATTGTGAAATAATGAATGTATTTAGCCAAAAGAGGGATAAATTTTGTATTATGGGGGCTGAAGGTCGGGGGAATAAGACCTAATTACCCTCAAGGATGCAGTTATTTAATGATTGAAATTGGGCACCGACACGTTTGCCGATGTGGCGCATCGATGGCATCAATGCAATATTCAACGCGCCATACCAAGATCGCACCGTATCACTAGAATTTGATGTTGGCAACTGGGAACAATATTAACCAACGTGATAGGTGACGCGGCGCGCCAAGATCGCATTGGTCCTCTGTTTTAGGATTCTAAACATGGTCTAAATGAGGTCCAAAAAATCCAAAACTTGTTCGGGAACACCTATTGACCTTCCTAATCATGAATTAATAAAAATATAGACCATTAAAGGACATTAAGATCATGAAATAAGATTGCCAACTTTCGAAGGCTAAAATAAACTAAGTTTGGAAACTTAGCTAGAATTTTCTGAGTCTGGGATCCCCTTGACAAGCTTAAAGGACTGAATTAAGCTATAAATTTTGTGGGGTCTTACAATATCTCTCCCTTAGGAATATTCATCCTTGAATGAGACTGACTAAACTGAGAGTGCTAGTAGACTGAATCCACTTACTGAATCATGAATATCTGGGACATGACTATAGCACTAATATTACTAAGATGCTGAATTTCACACTGAACATGCATATCTGATGCATGAATACATGACTGGGCTGATGCAAGAATGCATGACTGGAAGTATTGATAAGTGGATCATGCATATCTGATGCATGAATACATGATTGAACGGACTCATGAACATATGACTGGATATGCAATGGTATTTAATACCAAGTTGATTATAGAAATTTAGACATAAAATTGAATGAGTTCAAGGAAGACTGTTTCCTTAAACTGAAAAAATATAGATGAACCTGAGATCATTTACTAGACATGCATGAGAGGAAATATGAGAACATATTTGAGATCAAAATGTGACATATGAACTGAACATTATGAACTGAACTGAGTTTTTGAATACATATCTTACGACTGAGATTTGAAATTGAGGGTCATCTTATGAGTACCCCTTGCTCTAGACTAGATTCATTACATGAAGAGGGAATAGCATGTTTTTAGTCATAAAAGTCCGAGGGATTATAGTATATCCCCCCCTTGGCACAATATGTCCACTGATAGATACTGACTTAGCTAAGCTACTGAGAAAGGACTGGAACGATGCACAAGGCATCTACGAACTGAATCATGACTGCATATCTAGAATTTGGAACCTGGTTACTCCATCTTAGAATGTTTACACCCATTCACGAGAATTCAGATAATGCGAATAGATAGAAAGATAGGAAACCATATGAACTTATCCGTCTGACAGCTAAACTGGGTTACGAGCTGTACAGACTGACTCATAGTGAAAACTTATTCATAATTGGAGATTTTCTCTAAAAAAATATTATAGAGTTCTAGTGGTCTTAAGGAGGGAGAAAAGCCTGGCATGGTCTGAATATGACAACTGAATATAAAAATATCATCCTGGCTAAGATTTTGTAATATGAGGCGAGACCTACTCATCCTCATCTCGGGTAGGGTGACTAACCCTTATGCACTGCATCTAAAATTTTCAAGGTTAGACATACCCCTCAATTACTCTTTCAACTATACTTTCTGCCTTAGTACTGCACATCACTTCAAACTACTAAAAATATTCACCTGGGTGTTGAGCATGAATGCATAAATATACTCCTCATCTAATTAACTGAATGACTGATAACTGAATACTAGATTTGCAAGACTGAACTGTACTTAGTCTAAATAACTGAACTGAAACTATAGAGTATCATGTATAGAAGGTATTGACTGACTGGGTAACATGATGTACTGAATACAAGACCATGTGTATAACATGGTTTTGAAATATTCTGTAAAATGAGGTAATAAAATACTAATAACTAAGTAACTGATGGTCATATGCTATCGTTGGGAAATCCTAAAACTAAACTGAGTTTCTAATCTAACTACTGGAATAGGACAGGGACTGAGATTGCAGTTAAGATGGTAATTAAGACTGTATCTATAACTAAGACTAAATGCTCTTTTTTGATAACTGAGGTTTAGACTGGTACTGGAGTACTAAATTCTGATGGCTAAGTAATTCATAAATGAAAGCCATGGTCCTATAAGACTATCTAAGTCCTTTACTGAATATTGATTACTGAACTGACGCTGTAACTGAGGCCTGAGGGATAGAGCATCAACACCACAGATTCACCGAGGGATCTAAACTGAGGGTATACATGATATAGTCTAAGTTTGGTTGATCACTAAGAGTGAAACATGAGTCACGTGGGCTGAGCATACTGTAAAGCATGACATGAGTGCATCAGTCATATGTTGCATGACATGAGTCTGAAGTTCCTGTACTCATGGAACATGATTCATAACACTAAGTAAACTGGAACTCCTTATACTAAAAACTAGAAATGCATACGATTCTATGGAAAGTGTGTGAATATAAGTTGTATTCATGGAACTGAGACGTAAAACATGCGTAAGTATCGTGATGACTGTAGCACAAAACTTTGCACTTAGATAGGGATGGGTCGGGAATCATCTTCCCTTATTGATTTCCTACACATACTAGCGATGCTACTAGAATCTGAAGGCCTAACATTTCTGAGATATCATAACTAGACGGTTCCTGTATACCTGTCGAAAAATGATAGACTGACCCGATGGGTGGAGACTGGGAAAAGTCCTCTTAATATTTGATCTGACCTTAAAGTTAACTGTTATACAAAGAGTTACAAAAGATAGAGAAGCTCCTGGATCTGATGAGATATAAACACATAAATAGGATATTTGTAACATACCAGTGATTACATCAGGAGAACATTCCTGATCCTGTCGGGACTAAAGTACATAGAGTCTATTTGGGTGTTGTCCACTAGTGGCATTGGAAGTGGCTGATTTGGGCGACCGAACTGAGCTGAAGAATGACTATACTGACTTTGTGGACCGATATTGGGATAGTATCAAACTTTGTGCCCTAACTCGCCACATCCAAAACACACATCACTACCGACTCTACACACACCCTTATGGTGCTTGCCACAAGTCAGACAAAGAGGATGGGTTCGAGTACTACTGACACTACCCTGAGACTTAGAGAATGGTGTCCTATTTTTGTTACCATTTTTGAACTTAGGAACTGAAGCACTGGCTGAGGAAGGAGCTGGAACTGAAGACTTTGGGCGAAAGTGAGAATGATTACTACCCTCTAACTTAGGCTAATCAAAGCTATAGCTACCCATTTTGGCTCTCTTATTTTCTCTTTTCTTCTTCTTGAGCGTATGCTCCTCAATCTATTGAGCATGGACCATAATCCTAGATATGTCCATCTCCTTAATCAACATCGCAGTCCAACATTCTTTAACCACTCTACCCGATACCCTAAAAATAAACTTGCTCATTCTGGATCTACTGTCTGCTACTATATGGGGGCATACCTGGATAGCTTGGTGAACTTGAGGGAATACTCTTTCACACTCATTCTACCTTGACTGAGGTTGATGAACTCTAACTTTTTGGCTTCTTTCATCTCTATGGGAAAGAATTGGTCTAGGAAGGCAGTAGCAAACGCTTCTCACTCTATGGGCTCTGAATCTGTACCTCTATATACCTTTCATTGCTTAAACCACGTATGGACTACATCTTGTAACTGATAGGCAGCTAACTTGGCACTCACATTGGAAGTCACTCCCATGATATCTGTGACTTTCTAAACCTGGTCGAGGAACTTCTGTGGATCCTCTTCAAACTTAGAACCTAAGAATGAAGAGGGATTTATTCAAGTGAAGTCCTGAATCCTAGATGTAACAATATTGGCCACTAGGTTGGTTGGAATAACAGTTGGCCATTCATTCTGAACTGTAACTGATTTAGCAAGAGTAGTGGATGTAGTCCTGAATTCTGCATGAGAAACGTGTTCGTCCAGAGGATCTTCCTGAACGGGCTGAGGTACTGACTGATTCCCGTTTCTCCTTTCATTAATCCTTTTGGGAGGCATGTTCTATAAACTAAAGGGAGAAGCAGATTAGACTGAGAGTTTAACTTGAGATCACGCTCACTCGCATGATATAAATACTGAAAGAAGGAAAACTGTTCTTAAAATATCTCATAGCCTCTTGTACAGAAATGTGGCGCGCAACACATCCATGCACAAGTCTCTACTAGATGTGTCTTTTCAGACTTCCTAGGACACTGTTGAACCTTAGGCTCTGATACCAAGTTTGTAACACCCCGAGTCAGGTACCCCGAATGCTACACGGTGCTAACAATCCCAAAGAACCACTATCTAACCCATGACTGGTACCTTCTGCAATAACTGTACAATAATACTAAAATATGCGGAATAATGGGCTGAAATGCCATAAGGTTCATAACTGAACAATACTGAATATAACTTGACATATTGTATAACAATTCCAAAACTGAAATAACTAACTGAACATACTATAGTTTGTAAAAGCCTCTAAAATTATCTAAATAAGGAGTTGATGGGACATGTCCCAAACTAACCCCAACTACTAAAATAAACTAAGTATTGAAGCACTAAATAATGAAACAATCACGTTATCCTCGAATGATGAGGACTCACTACTAATCTACTGCTGCTGGAATCTGAAATGCTAAGTGCAATCGGGAACCTGAGCATCCAAACCTATGGTATAAAACACCATAACACAAGAAAAAATTTTGTGTCAGCACATGAGAATGTACTGGTACGCAAAGTGAGGTAAGCTAAATGCAAGGGTTCATATGCATGAACTATAACTGACTGAATTACATGAACATGACTATGTGAGAATACATACATGAATACGTATACTGTAACTAAGGTCGTGATAATGCTGAATACTGAATCTGAATACTCATTAATAGATGTTTAAGTCTACGGATACTGTATAATTGGTAACTGAATGATTGTATCTGATAGTTCTAAATCCGTGGAACTATACTGAGTTTACTGATAACATGGATTACTAATAACTGATGTAATGTTAATTGAATGACTATTTCTGACAATCCTGATTTTGAAGGAACTAGCTGAGTTCCGTACTAAACTGAGTGACTGTATCTGACAGTCCTGAAATCTGAGGAACTATTTGAATTTCTTACTGAAGACTGAGACTGAGACTGTAGAAGGTAATCATCTAACCGAAATGCCCCATAAATGAACTGGTGGGTTCTAACCTGTGACCTCTATTGGAAGGGTGTCAATATCGTGCCACGGGTAAAGACAAGCTGTGAGTTAACCCTCTGCTAAGAGTGAGCTCTTCCATCAACCCCTTACTGGTAGAAGAACTCAAATGAGATGTATTAACCCTAGAATCATAGGGATATATCTCAACCTACACTGGCTACGTAGTTCTGGAATGCAAGGATTACTTCAAAGGATCACACCCTCTACTAACTGACAAGTGAGCCCTCATCCCTGGGTTCACTTAGAGCTGAATCCTATTCCCAACTGAATAAGAACTGACTGATTTCCTAGTTCATACTAGGCTAGACTGATCTATTACTGATTGTATTGATTAACTGAACTGAGCTGAGTTCACTGAGTTCCGTTGACTGATGGAAATATTATTGAATTCTCTTAAGTGACTGAATACTACAGAGGTCTGAACTAAATACTAAATACTACTGATCGTGACATAACTGAGATTATTCTATAACTGATACTAGCTCTAGGTAAGCAGCTAAATTATTGGGTATTAAATACCCCCAGGACTCAATAGCATAAAAATAATAAGACATTACCATTCTTGAACACGTGGCCATAGTCATCAATTCACAATACAATCATTGAGGAATTTCACAAGCACTTGAAGGTCATAAACTTGTACATGGATAGAAAAGCATGCATTATATCCTAAATTCACAATTTCGATCTCATGAACATTTCCTCAAATCATTACAAGACATAGATTTAGCATAGAAGTCATTTTGAACATGTGGGTACATCATGAGTTCGTCATTTGAATCACAAATGGGTCATAATACACAGTTCTTATTCAATTAGGCATTTCAACAAACACATGGAAGGTATAACCTTTTCTAGGGCATGAATCAACAACTAAAATACATCATGGATATATCAAGAACTTCAAATTTAAGGATTTCAATCCACATACTATCATAAATTCATGGAAATTCAATAAAGATTCAATCTTCAAATTCATAACATAACATTTACATACGTACAATCAAACCCATAACATGGAACTAAAAACTCATATTTTGAAAAGGGTTTCTTGAGCTCCAAGGGTGGAAGGGACCCTTGGATGAACACTTTACACACCTTTGTTAAAAAATTATGGAAAGTTAACGGAGAAATCTTGAGTTCTTGATTTTAAATAAATCACCTAAGGTTCTATTGTTCTTGAGAAATTGTTAAATAATGAATATATTTAGCCAAAAGAGGACTAAATTTCGTGTTATGAGGGCTGAAGGTCAGGGGAAAAAGACCTAATTACCCTCAAGGATGCGGTTATTTAATGACTAAAACTGGGCACTAATGCGTTTGCTGACGTGGTGCGTCGATGGCATCAACGCAATATTTGACGCATCGCGCCAAGATCGCGCCGTGTCACTGGAATTTGACACTGGCAACTGAGGACAATATTAACCAACACGATAGGCAATACGGTGCGCCAAGATCGCGTTGGTCCACTATTTTAGGATTCCAAACATGGTCTAAATGAGGTTCAAAAAATCCAAAACTTGTTCGGGAATACCTATTGACCTTCCTAATCATGAATTAACGAAAATATAGATCATTAAAGGACATTAAGGTCGTGAAATGAGATTGCCAACTTTCAAAGGCTAAAATAAACTAAGTTTGTAAACTTAGCTAGAATTTTCTAAGTCTGGGACCTCCTTGACAAGCTTAAAGGACTGAATTAAGCTAAAAAATTTGTGGGGTCTTACAAACTATCAAGTCATCACTTACTTTATCACTTAAATCCACAATGTTTGATCACAATGAGTATAATTGCAACAATAATTAAGCCAGACTTCTTTAACAAAACAACTAACATAAACTTAATTTTCACCTGAAATTAGTAAAAAGACCCCAAATAAGCTCAAATCACACTTGATTTTTTAGCAAACTTAACCAAAATTACTCAAAACCCACAAAATAAAACACCTACATAACCCAAAGCAAGCTGAATCAAATAAAAAAAGGCTTCAAAAACAAAAATTAACTCACACTCACATTTCCAAAACTTCAAATCGCAACTAGGGTTGTGTGTCATTTAGTAACTAAGAGGGAAATGGGTAGTTAAGAGAAGAAGAGAACAATGTACTTGTGTGTGTCGAGTCGCTGGAGGCCAATTTGTCGTCGCCGGAGAAGCTATTGTTGCTGCTCTATGTGTGTGTCGCACTGTGTGTGTCTGTGTCTGTTGCGGGTTGTTTGTGTGTGTGTTGCGATAGTTTGTGTGTGTTTTATTGTGTTTTGGGTGTAATATTTTGATGGGTATAGGGTCGGGTTGGATTGAATTGAATTTAATAATTTTTTATTTTCAGAAACCTGACCACATGTGGTCGGTTTTTACAAAATTATTTGCATGGTAAAATATGTGTTTGATTTAGTTTTAAAAAAGTTACTATTGGAAAACTATTAATGCGTATAAAGTAAAATTAATAAATTAAAATTAATTTTTAACAAATTAATTTTTTGGTTAATTAACTTTTAAATACGATATTATATGTATATATATATATACCTCGTGATACAGCGTGTTAATCAGATAAATTATCGATTATTTGTCTTACGTTATTACAACTTCAACAATATACGCGTGTCTGTATTGATACAAAATAGTATATCTATTTCCTCAATAGTATGATATCAACGTATTATTGAAAATATTTTGATATATCGATTCAGTTATCTACCATTTGATTACTGCAAACGTCACTACACGAGATAGACGTATATATAAATATATTCGATTGGCTAAAAACTTTCAAATACGTAATATATACATCACATACACAATGTTACTACCCCATAATAATATACAACATATTTCACATATACTCAGATGAATTATCAGTTAGTTTATCTTATGTCGTTATACCGTCACTACATAATATGTATATATACTATATATATACCTATACATACACACATATATAAACACTGTCGACTATATCAAGTTCTAAATACGTACTATATATATACATCACATACGTACACAAGTATATTACCCCGTAATATAATGTGTCGTATTTCGTATACATACTTTGACGAGTTATTGATTAATTTGACTGGCTTACATTAATATCACGATAGTATATTATTACTTCGATCATTTCAAATCAAGGTATTCATTATTTTTTGGTAGATTCTGCTAGTTTTTCACTACATCGTTCATCGATCTATCACTACATCATATTTATATTTATATATATATATATATATAGATAGATAGATAGATAGATAGATAGATAGATAGATAGATAGATAGATATATCAACTCTCGAATATGTACTATATACATCACATACACGATGTTACCACCCCATAATAATATACAACGTATTTCACATATACTTAGATGAATTATCGGTAAGTTTATCTTATGTCATTATACCTTCACTACATAATATGCATATATACTATATATATACCTATACATACAGACACATATACATACTATCAACTATATCAAGTTCTAAATACGTACTCTATATCTATACATCACATACGTACACCAGTATATTACCTCGTAATATAATGTGACGTATTTCGTATACATACTTTGATGAGTTATCGATTATTTTGACTAGCTTACATTAATATCACATCAACGCACAATATATTATTACTTCGATCCTCAATAGTATCATATTATCAACGTATCATTCAAAATATTTTGATATATAAATTCAGTTATCTAGCTTTCAATTATTACATACGTCACTACACGAGATATACGTATATATACATATATTCAATTATCTATTAGGTTTCAAATACGTACTATAAACATCACATAGACGATTTTACTATCTCATAATAAACATCAGCTTTCAAATACGTACTATAAACATCAGTTTTCTGCTTTCAAGAACGTACTATAAACATCAGTTTTCAATTGTCTATCCCAACGGTGTGATATAGAAATGCACATATTCATTATACAAAAATTATGCATGTTTAACGTCATTTAATGTATATATAAAGGAAAATATTTATTTTATATATTGAAACATAAGTAAAAGATAAAGATTATGTTTAACGTAAGTTGTATATTATTTTTGATATATTTTTTCACAAAATCTAAGATTGTTTGATTATTATTATTATTATATTGGTTATTGACTACTTGTGATCAGTGTAATTTCAAAAAGTAATATATTAGATTATATATATAATTATTTTTTAATAAAAATCGACCACAAGTGGTCGGTATCCTAAAAATTATTTACTTTTTTTATTTTTTTTATTCCAAAACCGATCACAAGTGGTCGGTTTTTTAAAAAAAAATTATTATTTTAATTAAAAATCGACCACAGGTGGTCGGTTTTTTTAAATTATTTTCTTTTTATTTTAATTAAAAACCGACCACAAGTGGTCGGTTTTCAAATATTTTGTTTTAAATTAAAAACTGACCACAAATGGTCGGTTTTTTTAATATTTTTTATTTTTTATTTGTAAAAAAAATAATAAGTGATCGCTTTTTCCGACCACAATCTGTGGTCGATTTTTTGTAGTCAGAAATCTGTAATTTTTTTTTTTAGTAGTGAAAGAACCTAACTATGGGTGGGTTGATTGGGATCTTAAGACCTATGAACTCAAGAAACAACATAAAGCTAGAAGTGAGCAGAAGAAAGAAAAGAATTTGGTGTAGAAATCATCAAATTATTTTGCTCTTTAAATTGAACAAGATAATCGAAGAAACTATAAATGTGCTTAGCCAAGCAAGTGTCAAAGTCAAATATTGCTACAGTAAAGCTAATCTACAAGCAAATTGGTTGGGAAAATGGCAATAAACTCACAAGTAAGCAGCATTATCTCAGCCACCTAAAGGGCAGGCACTCAAATCCGTAGTATTATGAATCATAATTTGACAAGGTAGATTTATTACTTTGTAAAGAAGTAGATATGGACAATATATAAGCTAAATTTTGCTGGTGGTCCATATTTTTTTGGAAGGACAGCTTCTATCTTTGTGCTGTAATTTTCACCTTTATGGAACGAAATACAGCATCAAGTCCCAGGTAAATGTTGGAAAGATATTGAAAATAATGGAAATTCTCGTAATTTATGGTGTGATTACGATATTATTTTTAAGAATATTTTATTCGGTATAAGATACTTAATCTATGTTAAATAATGGCAAATGTATAATGGAGCGAACTAATAACAAAAAATAAATATTGCAATTATTTAAAAATTGATGAGGTGCAGTTTGCAGGTGTGTGCGAATTTACGCTAGTTTAAATTCAATTTTTAGCTTTTTTTTTTTGGGGGGGGGGGGGGGGGGGGGGGGGGGGGGGGTGAGGGGGTTGAATAACAAATTTTAATAGATGAAAATAAGAAATATGTATAATTACGAACTATTTAGTGTACCAATTCCAAGCATAACATTTATTATTGCTTTAACTACCAATTAGATATATCTAAATTTTATACCCAGTAAAGAATTGAAAAAACAAATAAGAAATCATATTTTCTTCATTATCTAAACAATTAAGAATATTTCTGTTAGGTAAGGAGGGATGTCCAAAGCTCTTCACTCCCCTTATAAATTCATTGAGAAAAAATGAACTCACCAACTGTCTTCAAACTTAAAACTTAGAAGTTGTTGGAGAATACTACTTAATAAATACTGTATAGTAACAGTATTCAAAGTTTTCTGTTTGTCGAATTTACACTACTAATAATGTGTCGTGGCAATTTTTTATTAATAATAAAAATAATTAAATACATCAATATAATAGGTATAAAAGAATGTACTTGTTATAATTGGGGAAAGTTAGGTCATTTAGCTAGAGATTGTAAATTACCCAAAAATTCAAAAAATAAACAAATATCAGAAATAAAAATAGATAATACAGAATATATGCAGATAGATTATATAGATTATGAATTAGAAAGTGAGGATAGTATATATGAAATTTCAGAAAACGAAACAGATAATGAAATAGATAGTGAAATAGATGAATCAAATGACTGAAGAAGATATAAAAATAATAACAAAGGAAGAATATTTAAATGATGAAGGAACAGAACAAAAAATAATATTTGACAGTAATATATTTGATGAAATAAAAGGAAAAGAATTAGATTTAAGTGTAGAAAAAATATTTAAAAGAACTACGACAAGCAGATATGGAAGATGTTAGGCAATGGATAATCACATTACTTAACCCAGAAAAAGTATCTACGGCAAGAGTAATTAAGAAAAGATTTATTTCAGACGGATTATTGACAAGATATTGTAAGATAATTGGACACAAATATCCAGACCATCAATGTTCAAGATGTAACGGAGAAGATAATATTATTCCAGAAGTTCACCTAGAATAAAAGAATCAAGAAGATGGGCATGCCAGCTGGAAGATAAGATAAGAAGCAATAATGGAGATATGGAAAAGCAGCAGATACAACAACGAGAAGATATCAACGGAGTAATAATAGAAGACAAGATATAAAAATCTTACGTAAAAATTGTTGTATAGAATTATTGTATAGACTAATGAGGTAATGACCTCTAGTAATAAATAGTCGCGAAGAAAATGATTTATTTTAATTTGGTACGGAATTTAAGAAAATAAAAAAATCTTTCATATATTATGGTGTTAAATTAAAGTTATGTCAAATGTATCAAAATATCTTTTTAATTTTGTGGTATTAAACATGCCACGTGGAAAGCTGAAATTAAAGTATTTTCAAAAAATAAGTCATTTTTTAAAACGAACTAAAAAAGAAAGTAGGTCATTCTTTTTTAAGCGGATGGAGTAATACACTCTGTGTTGGAGTAAATTTCATCCATGATTACTTAGTTTTGTGTCTATCACACAAAAATCACTTTTCTTTCATTCATTAAACAAACGTCATTGTACTTTGCTTCGGTCATCACAAAAGTCACTATGACTGGATTTTACAATAATTTCATCGATAAAATGATGTGGCAACCTTAATAGTTTTTAATTTTAATTTAAGAGAATACAATTTATTACTCATATCTTGACCCTTTTTATATGTGCCTAACTGTTAGAGTACGTGCCCTACTGATCAGTGATTTTAACGTAAGAGTTTCATATGGATGGAACGGGTTGCCTAACGTGTTCCAAGGAAGCAGTAAAACGGGAAGTAAAGAACACAATGATTTCCTAAGTGAAAAACACCCGGCTTAAAAAGGTGTAAAAAATCACGACCTGCACCTCTACAGGATTTAATCCCAACTTCACTAAATAACTCTGAGCCTCAACAACAACTGATTACAAAACTCTTGCAACGTAGGAATTATAACTTCTAATTCCTAACTACACACACCACCCAAGGTATGTGTTCCCAAAGTCTCTGAGTTTTTTTCAACTCGAAGACTAGCTCCTAGTTCAGTTTATAACACACTGAAACTAATATTACATCAATAGTTCAACACAATGAACAACTCCTAACAATCAACGCTAAAACTCTTAGCTAGATTCTATACTAGGACCAGGTTCTTCAATTATGTTTCTTCACTGATTGAGTAGCACTTTGTGAAGTCAATCTGTCGATTGCTATTTTCAGCTTTGTAAGTGCGTAAGTTACTCTGAATGATATATCTTCTATTAAGCACAGCTCTTCAAAGAGTCATTCTTTAATTCAAACTCTCTCTTCAATCATAACTCTCATAGCATAGAGTACTACTTCAAGTGAGATTCCTTCGTCAATTTCAACTCTTGTCTCCTTAGTGTTGTACTCGAACTCCAACTCTTTAAATCAACACATGTTTATTTCCTTGAGTTTATCTGAATTAATCACTCATCTGGTCCTTCTTGAATTTTTGAACGCTTATCTTTAATCATCGATGATTTTGCTACAAGTTTTAGCTACATGAGACAGTGTTTTTGTGAACCGGCTTGACTGACATGTTTCATATCGCTTTGTCAGTTTGTCAATCATCAAAACTACATCGTACCAAACAAATTTCTCCTTTTTTATGATGACAAACCTCTTGTCTTTGTCCATTCAAACATCTTCACCTGTAGGCACTAAATTATAAAATACAAGAATGAAACAAGTTAGTCAATGGGTTATAAATATTGCACAACCCTCTTATCTTCCCCCTTTTGGCATCATCGAAAAATCATTTCAATGCAATGATATACTAGCTAAAGTGATTTGTTAAACAATTCATGGCCACTGGGGCTATCACCAAAACAATCGGACAAAGACTTTAGCCAACATAATAATGTATTAAAGAGAGCAAGAACATGAGTCAATTAAGCAAAGATAACCATTCTATTAAACTGTCAGATCATGTTCCACATTAAACCTAAGCTAGTACTGAACAAAGCAAAACAACTGAGCATTAAATAAAAAAATATGGTATAAAAGTGGGACATGGCTAAGGATACAAATAGGGAGGAGCTGATGATAAATGTGGAATAGGTGATATCAACTGTGTCAATTGACGAATGACTTCAATATTTTCAGCCCTCTCTCAATAAAGGTCAAGCTTCAAAGTTATGATCCTAGCCTGAAGAACCTCTTATTCCACTTCAAAGTCTTATGCAACTTCTAGTTCAGAATTTTTCTCAGCTAAAACATTTCTTTAATTTTTTTATTTTTTTATTTTTTTATTTTTTTTAAGAAAAATGAGTGTTAGCCGTCCTTATTGAAACAGGTAGAGCAGCATGATTCATCTATACAAGAACATCCTTTGTTGTTTGAAAAGTCAAACCTAAACTAGGACTGAGAAGTGCTCAAAAGTCAGAGCCAATTAGAATCCAAAAGGGAGAGCATGTCCCCTTTCTATCCTTCATAAACATATGTTGCATGCGATTGATAATCAAGCTTGACAAATCCATGGTACAAAAACTGATATTTAGGTTGAGAAAGAAGAAGGAATTTTTTATGTAGGATTAACATATTTGTGCACAACCATTTGGAGAGAATCAAGGAAAGTTTGCTCAATCTATTTGTCAGCTTTATAAGACAAGGAGAGGATGAAATGTGAGAAATTGAACAGGTGTGCTCAACTATTTTAACTTAAACAGCCTATAATTATGTCAGTGTAGAACATACCCGATAAGAACTTTATGGTCACAATTGCTTACTTGTACCTATTTTTCTGTACAATCTAATACAAAATTAGGTTAGAAGAGTCAAAAATCTAAAATTGAGACACAGAACTAAATGTGCAAGACTGAATCGAATAACAGTTTAGCAAATAAAATTAAAAAGAAAAATGGTTATTCTAGTCAATCATTGAGGGAATTTCATGAAATTTTAATCATCTCCAAGTCTAACCTACTCTTTTCAAAATGCTCTCTACTTGGTGCTTTTGGTGCTTCTCCAGTTAATTAAGTTACCCACATAGTCAACATCTTAATAACCCTTAAAAGTGAAATTGATTTTCTTTAGATACCGTAGTCTCAATTCATTAATTCCCATGAGATATCTCAAGATTCTTTTGACAGCACCAATTATTATGCATTACCAACAATATTATCAGCATCTTGTGTTGGTGTTATTTATGCATCAATTTCTTAATTTGTTGTTCCCCCCGTCAATATGCCCTCAGTCTGTCCAACACTTGGACCAGGCGGTACAACATGTTCGTATGCATTCTCATTAGTTTCACTGTCTCTCCCTCTTTTTTTAAAAAAAGATCTCTTTTGCTTCCCCATTACATGAGCACTCCAAATCTATCTTAATTTTTCTTAAAACTATAGTAATGGTGCTTATTTTTCCATCTCAACAGGATCCATTTCCCCTTTAAATATGGTGAGTGAAAGAAACTTTATCTATTTTCAATCTTATGCCTTGAGCAAGCATTATTCATGTACTAATTTTGCTTGCCTCCTTTCACTCTTACCTGCAAAACAGATTAGGGGTTAGATTTAGAAACCCAGATAAGCTTAGGTCCTTTCTTATGAGTAAAAGGGTGAATCAAATTTCTCCTAGCCCATCGAGGCAACAGGTGGTGTGGCCTGTTTCTTTAACCAGTTTTGCTTTTCATCCTATTTGTCTGTACTACCAAGAAGTCAGATTTCTTTGACAAATTAGTGCTCCTATCTCTACTTTTAGCTGCCACTAGACATTCAGTAGTTGGATGTCCATGATTACCACATATATAACATAAATCCTTAGTAACATTAGAGCTCTTGAAAAAAACCCAATCCAGCCCTTTCACTGTGAGTTTTTTCATTAAGTTGATGAATAATTCTTGAGGAATTTGTCCATCTATTTGCCTTCTCAAGATCAAGTTTTAGTTTAGTGACTTCTTGGATTAATTTGTTCACCTTTTTCTTTTATCACTACATTCTTGTTTGGACTTGGTCAATTCAAGGTCAATATTTTCTTGTTCATCACTTTTGATTCTGTTTTCTTTTTCAAAAAGAGCCAGTTTTAAAATTTTAGATTTTAAGGTCAAATTTAAAGAATCCAGTTGACCAACCTATTCATTAAGAGTGCAGTTTTCCTTTTCAGCATTGTTCTTACAAGTTTCTAGATCAATAAAATCAAACTGGAGAATCGCAAGATTATTGAATAACTCATTCCTATCAGAAGTTAATTCTTGGAAATCATCAATTAGAGCACTCATTAAGGAAAAAAGTTTCTTTTTAGAAAATAAATCCAACTTCTCTTTGTGTTCAAGAATGCTTGCCTCAGAGGTTCCATCATCTTCTTCCATGTCTGAATCTCCAATGGCCATGAGAGCAGTTTCATTATCTTCTTCTTCATCTGATTCATCACTTTCAGATGCCTTATTTAAATCTTTCATGTTCATCTCATAGGTCTTCAAATTTCCAACAAACTTATCAAAGGACATTCTAGTGAGATCCTTAGCTTCTCTTATGGTTGTAACTTTGACATCCCACTTAGACTTTGGTAGCACTCTCAAGACCTTCTCTACCTATTCCTCAGTAGATAAAACCTTTCCTAGAGATGATAACTCATTTACCAATAAAGTTAACCTAGTTATTATTTCTTGTAGTGACTTATTTTTCTCTATTTTGAAAGCCTCATATTCAATAAAAAGTAATGCAATTTTGAATTTTCTCACTTGGCTAGTGCCTTCATATGCATTCACCAATACATCCCAGATTTGTTTAACAATGTTGCAATTCGACACTCTATTGTACTCAGCTGGACCAAGACCACAAACAAGAATGTTTTTGGCTTTTGCATTCTTTTTTAGTGCAACAAGATATTCTAGGGTAAATTCACTCCTTACCTTTTTCATTTGTTTTCCATTTACTACCCTCATGGGAATTGTTGATCCATTAATAATTCTGTCACATAATTCATAATCAACACTTTGATGAAACATTTCCATCCTAGTATTCCACCAAATAAAGTGAGAACTATCAAATAGTGAAGGTCTAGTAGTGGATTGACCTTCACTATGACCAATAGGTGATGCGGAATTCATCATATTGATCTTTGTCTTAGGTGTTAACCTTTTTAAGACAATATCTCTCTGATACTACTTGTTAGAGTACGTGCCCTACTGATCAGTGACTTTAACATAAGAGTTGCCTATGGATGGAATGGGTTGTCTGACGTGTTCAAAGAAAGCAATAAAATGGAAAGTAAAGAACACAATAATTTTTTACGTGGAAAACACTCGGCTAAAAAAGATGTAAAAAAACTACGACCTGCATCTCTACAGGATTTAACCTCAACTTCACTAAATAACTCTGAGCCTCAACAACAACTGAATACAAAACTCTTCTAACCTAAGAATTATAAACTCTAATTCCTAACTATACACACACCACCCAAGGTATGTGTTCCCAAAATCTCTAAGGTTTCCCCAACTCGAAGACTAGCTCCTAGTTCAGTTTATAACACACTGAAAATAATATTACATCAATAGTTCAACACAATGAACAACTCCTAACAATCAACGCTAAAACTCTTAGCTAGATTCTATACTAGGACCAGGTTTTTTAATTGTGTTTCTTCACTGATTGAGTAGCACTTTGTGAAGTCAATTTGTCGATTGCTCTTTTCAGATTTGTAAGTTCGTAAGTTACTCTGAATGATACATCTTCTATTTAAACATAACTCTTCAAAGAGTCATTCTTTATTTCAAACTCTCCCTTCAATTAGAACTATCATAGCATAGAGTTCTATTTCAAGTGAGATTCTTTCTTCAATTCCAACTCTTGTCTCCTTAGTGCTATAGTCAATCTCCAACTCTTTAAATCAGCACATGTTTATTTCCTTGAGTTTATTGAATTAGTCAGTCATCTGGTCCTTCTTTGATTTTTGCACGCTTGTCTTTAATCATTGATGATTTTGCTACAAGTTTTAGCTACATGAGACAGTGTGTCTGTGAACCAGCTTGACTGACATGTTTCATATCACTTTGTCAGTTTGTCAATCATCAAAACTACATCGTACCCAATACTAACCCAACTTTCCTTATGGATTATATAACAAAAGAATATCAATTTCTTAATATATTAAACCACCTAGTAAAGATTATTTTTTAAAAAGAATTGATTGATATTTTTATGAAACTAAAATTATTACTATTACTATTATATATACGAGACAATCTAAGGACTTTAGTAATCCTCACAAAAGTTTTCAACTTAAATTTAATGTTTTCAATTAATTACTTTTATGTCATGATTTTATCTTTTATAGTAATTTAATTAAATTACCAACATGGGTTGTGGTGCAGTGGATGGAGCTGCTCCACCTTAAACAGAGGCTGAGGGTTCGACCTTGGGTATGGAGAAAACTCTGTTGGGAGCTCTTTCACCTTAATGGCCCCTGCAACGCGCGATCCGGATTAGCCGGGGCTCCAATGCAGGCATCGAACACCGGACACCAGATTAAAAATCAAAAAAAAATAATTAAATCCTTAATCCTAAAATATTGTGACATTTGATTGATAAAGATGAAGTTACTTTGTCTTCTTTCTTTCTATGTGGACCTTTGCACTTAATGCATGTGTCATAGTATGAGAAGCTATTATTAAGTTTTTTTTGTAATTTTAATTATTTAATTAATTATTTAAAAAAAATGGGAGTAGGGCAAGGGGAATTAGGGAGGAGATTACAAAGAAAAAAATTAAATATTTACCAACAAAGTGGAGTTTAATTAGTTAATCAATTGAACTATTCAAATTCCCATATTGTTTAACTAATCGATAAATCATTTTTAGAATCTTCCATTATAATGCTTTGTTTCTCATACTTATATATTATTTAATCTAGTCAATGTTAATATAAACGTTAAATATCATTTAATTATTTTATATGTTAAATTACTTGTATTTCATGCTTTATGAAGTACAAGACCAAAAAACTTTAATTTTTCCGGTTGCTACCCACAAGAACAAAAAGCTTTAATTTGACTAACTTTTGTTTATAAAATTTAATTATAATTAATTATTTAATTAATTTTTATAAAAGAAAATAGCCTTAACAAAATTAATATTTTATATGAACTTTTATTTAAATTAGTTTAAGAAAAAATATATATTTTGACCGTGAAGAACTTTCTTCTGTTGCATGAATAATTCATCACTTTTTTTCTTCTTTCTTAGTATCTTTAATAATTTATTTTCCAAAATAAAGAGTTTTGTACAAATACTGTAGGGATGAAGAAGAGGAGAAAAAAGGAGGGGTTAAAATTAGTTATTGTATGAGGTTATATTTTATTTCTATCATATCGAGTATGGTTCTGATGTATTTCTTAATTATCTTTTATAAATTGAATAATTCTTTTGTGGACGATTTTATCCATTCTTTTGAAAATGTCAAACATATTTCATATACTAAAAATTAAAATTATTAATAAAGTTAAAAATTAAGGTAATGATATAAATTAAGATCAAATTATTTTTAAAATCTCTTTTCTGGTCAATTGAAAATCAACATTTTTAACCATTAAGTGTAAAGAGAAATTTAGTGAATCTATTTTTTTTCTTAATTTAATATAAAATTACACGTAAAACACCACATTTAACTAACATAAATTCTTGTCACATGAAATTATAGATTAAATCTTATATTTTTCATCACACACAAAAAGACTTAAGTAAAATAATGGATCCACTTGACGACTTTCACCTTCATCTTCCTGGTTGCAAAGATGAACTTGAATTGAGAAATTAGAAAAGAAATAAATTATAAACTCATAAATTATTTTACTGATATTTTTCAATATTTATAATCTTTGCAAGTTATAATTATATTTATTTATTTATATACATATATATATATGTGTGTGTGTGTGTGTGTGTATATATACATATATATATATATATATGTGTATATATATATATTAAATCATGTTATTCATAAAGTATCAAATTACTTGATTTTGGGCACAAACTTATCACAGGCCTTATAAAACTAGACTATATATGTAACACCCCGAATCTGGTACCCGGAATGCTACACGATGCTCATGACCCCGAAGGACCACAAGCTAACCCATGACTGATATCTGTAACTGAGCATTGAATAATATACTGTAAATATGCGGAATATAAGCTGTAAGACCATAAGGTTCAAAGTTGAACTAATACTGAATATAAAACAATGTCTGTAATGGGGTATAACAATACCCAAAACTGAAATAAAACTGTCTGAAAACATACTGTAATCTGAAAATACTCTAGTTTGAAAGCCTCTAAAATGTCTGAAAACTATGGAGTTGATGGGACATATCCCTAACTAACTCCGAACTACTGAAATAATAAAGTAATAAAATAATCATGCTATCCTCGACTGATGAGGACTCATTACTAGTCTGGTTGCTGAACATCTGATCTACTAAGGATGCTTAGGAGCTCGCGTTTCTAAACCTATGGTATAAAACACCATAGCGCAAATGCGTCAATACTTTGAATATACTGCTATGCAAGTGAGGTAGGCCGAATGCAAAGGGTTCATATGCATAACACTACTAACTAATTGAATAACATGAACGTGAGAATACATGCATGAATACGTAATTGTAATAGAGATAGTGATAACGCTGACTCATGAATTCTGATAACATGTAATTACTAATATCTGGGTACTATTACTGAGATACTAAATGACTGAGTCTATTGAATACGGAGAGACTTATGTTATTTTACTAATACAGAAAAGATTGTTTCTGACAGTTCAGATTATGAACAACTGGTCTGCTTGACTGTATCTGATAGTCCTGAGTTTGAATACTGAAAACATGACTTACTGATAAGTGAAAACATAAGTGACTGTATCTGACAGTCCTGAATCTGATGGAACAGGATGAGTTTCTACTGTATCTGAGTTGACTGTATCTGGCAGTTCTAAAATCTGAAGAACTATCTGTGTTCTATTACTGAGACTGGTTGACTGTGTCTGACAGTCCTGATTCTGTAACATGAAACTTTGGGAAGTAGTTATATAACCAACATGCCTCTGGTAAGCCATTATGGCTGAGTTGGGGTTTAATCTATAACCTCAATTAGAAGGGTGTCAATACCGTGCCACTAGTAAGGACAAGCTGTGGGCGACCCTCATCTAATAGTGTCCCCAAATGAGAATGGTGGGGACCTTATCTGATAGTGATTATCCACCTCATCAACCCTCATCGGATAGTGTTGATGTCTCGACCTATGCTGGCTACATAGTTCTAGAACACAAGGATGACTTCTAAGAATCACACCCTCATCTAATAGTTTGTTTTCCCATCCTTGGATTCCCTCAGTGCTAATTCCTACTCTCATCTGAATAGACTTAAACTGAACATGGGCTGAGTTACTAAATTCTGTTGACTAACGGAATACTACTGATGTCTGGCAACTGACTGAGTTCATGAGATCATTGAGATTTCCTGAGTCATAAGACTGTCTAGAGTGTAAAGATTCATAACTTGATTGAGAGTATCGTGAAAACATGATATGGATCTAGGCACACAACTAATGTTTCGGGTACGAGTACCCCCAAGACTCAATGGAAGGAAACTAATCAAGCATAACTTACTTGAACATATAACTAACATCATAATCCATAATACATTTATAGAAGCATTTCATCAAAACATGTGATAGACATAACTTGTATATACATGGGGATTTCATGGTATCATGCTACTTAATCACTTTTCCTTCATCTAGGCATTTAATCAAACATATTGTAGGCATGGTAAATGTAAACATCATTGTACAATAATTAAACATCATGGTTCAATTTTAATTTCATAATTCAAAGGTTTAGTCATAGGTTTGCATGAATCTATATCTATCATAAATTAACCCACATAGAATTTATCACTTAACATGGAGTAGAATTCAATTTCTCATTATCCACATGAACCAGAGCAGCCCAATCATGAAATTCATAAGAAAATCCATAAAACTTGAATGTAAAAAAGGGATTCTTGGACTTCATGGACGAAAGGAGTCCATGAAAGAACACTATGCATACCTTAGTTCTTGATTCTATGAAGATTGACGGAGAGATTCTTGAATTTGGGTCTTGGATTTGAATTCCCAATTGAAAATCCTAGCTTGTTCTTGAGAGAAGCTAAAGAGAAACAATATATTTTGGGTGAAATATGGCTTAAGCATGTGTTATTGTGTATATATAGGAGTGGAAAATTGACTCTTTTAACCCTTGGATGTGTATTTAAATTCTGTGAAATTTCTTAATTTGAACACATGGTGCGACTCAGTGCTATCGTGTCGTGTCACTGGAATTTGACGACTGGGAAATTGCATGATGGCGCGACGCGGAACTTATAGCATTTCCACTTTGTTTACGACCTGGAAGTTTGGCGCGACGTGGTCGTATCGCGCTGAGACACTGGAAAAGGATAAATTCTGAATTTGATATTTGGCGCGACGCTCTATAATTACGAAGGCCCACTGTATTTTGATGATTTCCATTTAAGCAGGCTCCGCGATGCGCTGAGGGCTCAAGTGATACACTGTCTCACTAAAAAGGCTCTAACTTTTCGCCCGAGTGTTGGATTTGGGCAAATTTGGTATTGGTGGAAATCTTATTCGATTTCCCACATGATAAAAAGTGAAAATCTTGAAAATACCACATGTATAAAAGTGGATTCATCTTTGAAATAAGTCTTTAACATTTTTTAGATTATTTTCAAGCTAAGTAGAAGTACAGGGTATTACAATATCTCTCTCTTGGAATTCATCCACGAATGAGACTGATTTAGATGGGAAAAACGACAAGATGAAGTACATACTAAACATGAACAGCTAAAACATGACTACTTAACTGACATTACTGAGATTCATACTGAGCATGCATATCTGATGCATGCTTTTATGACTGAGCTAATGCATAACTGCATGACTGAGAGTACTGATAAGCTGATAACGCATATCTGATTTGTAAATACATGACTGTACTGACTCATGGACATATGAGTGAACATATAAGGGTAAAGATACCAATTTTAAAATTAAAACTGAGTGTGGAACCGAATACCACATTTGTAACTGAAATCTGAACATGAAACTGGATAAGCTTAAGATAAGCTATTATCTTGGGCTGATTCTGAGTTTAATTACTTAATATGCATGAGAGGAAACATGAGAACGTTACTGGGTCTGGAATATGATACATGAGCTGAATATCATGATCTGAACTGAGTACCTTGAACACATGGCGTATGACTATGACTGGAGCTAGAGGGTCAACTTATAGGTACCCTCTACTCCTAAACTGGATTCCTTATGAGAAGAAAGAATGAGATTTTCTTGTCATGAAAGTGTGGGGGTTCATAGTGTATCTCCCCCTTTGGATACTATGTCCCTCAAAAAATACTAACTTGGCCGAGTCGCTGAGAAAACTTAAGCGATGCACAAGGCATCTATGAGCTGAATCATGACTGAATATCTGGGATCTGAAACTAAAGCATAATACATGGACCAAGTTGAACACGTAACTACCTAGTTGGTCCATCTTAGAATGATCACATTCCTGAGATTTCGAATAGTACATCTAGATGGAAAGGACAGAATCCCATACCATGAAAACTTGTCTGTCTGATTGCGAAACTGAAGGACTGATTTTATGGACAAAATCATGATGAAAACTTATGGTCGACCGTAGCCTTTATTTAACACTTTTTATATAGAGTTCTAATGGCTTTAGGGCGTAAGGAAATCATGGCCTTGTCTAAACAAGACAGTTGATTATGAAAATCATGACATGGCTAAAATTTGGTAAGATGAGTTAAGGCCCTACGAACACCATTTAAGATAAAATGACTAAGCCTCCTACACTGCAACTGATATTACTGAAAAGAGTCACATGGGTGCTGAAAATGAGTGCATAAATATACTAACTTATCTGATTAACTGGATAGTTGATAGCTGAATATTGGACGTGTAAGACTAAATTATACTTGGTCTGAATAGCTGGACTGAGACTATAAAGTATTATACACAGAAGGTAATGGCTGACTGGGTAACATGAGGTAACTGAGCATGAATTTATGAAAACTGTATTACTTGTAATTGCGAGACCAAGCGTATGACATGATTCAGAAATATTTTGTAACTGAGGTACTGAAATATTAATAACTGAGTAACTAATAGCTATATGTTATGGTCAAGTAATCCTAAAAGTGAACTGAGTTTTCGATCTGGCTGAACTAGGACTAGAACTGAGATCGTAGCTATGACGATAATTGCAACTGAATATGGGTTTCTGATAACTAAGGTTTAGACTGATACTGAAGTACTAAATTCTGAGACTAAACACTGATTATTAAGTGACATGTTAACTGAATTTGTAACTGACATGGTAAATGAGTTTTAGATAGCCACGCAGTGAAGACTAACATAAGTCGAGGATCTGAATGTATACATTTACTCACATTTTGTACTTTTCGAACTTCTAATTATAACCTCTTGCTAGCCATTTACTTGCACACTGATATAAAATTCAAGCCTATCTTCATCACTACATCCTCGTGTAAAATAAGTATGCAACAAACTTCTCTTAATGTGAAACATCCACTCTCTCCCTTCT
The DNA here is from genome assembly GCF_002878395.1 of Capsicum annuum. Classification (NCBI taxonomy): domain Eukaryota; kingdom Viridiplantae; phylum Streptophyta; class Magnoliopsida; order Solanales; family Solanaceae; genus Capsicum; species Capsicum annuum. The sequence goes on along the minus strand of NC_061117.1, from coordinate 214,003,145 downwards.
GAGCAACTTTTCTCTACCACATTGTTTTCACAAAGAGAGCTCACTGATGAGTTCAATTAGGGGAACCTGAAGCATGAATAGACACTAACTGAACTTGACACATGACTGAGGCCTGAGGCATAGAATATAAACATCATGGATTTACCAAGAGGTCTAAACTGAGGATATGCATAACATAGTCTGAATTTGATTGATCAGTAGAGGCATAGCATGAGCCATGGAAGCTGAGTATACTATAAAGAATGATATGTGTACATGAGTCATGAGCTGCATGACCTGAGTTTTGAGTTTTCTGTATTCGCGGGACATAATTTGCATTACTGAGGGGAATAGAACTGAAGTCCTTATGCTGGGAACTAGAATTGTACATAATTCTATGAAAAGCGTGCGAATATAAGCTGGGTTCATGGAACTGAGATGTGAAGCATGCGTAGGCATCATGCTGACTGAAGTACAAAAATTTACATTGAGATAAGAATGGGTCGAGAATCACCTTCCCTTACTTCTTTTCTATACGTACTTGCACTAATACGGGAATCTGAGAGCTTGAATTGGTCACTTTATCTATCATCTCCACCTTAGCTTTAAGCCATCATCATACGTCTGTGAGCACTTTACTAAACTCTAAACTAAACGGCAATCATCATAACATACTTTTGCACTATTCAACACCTGCTGGCCTTACTAAACACATCATTTGGTTCTATTCTTTCATAGACTACTAATTCCATATCACCTAATTCTTATCCACACCTTCGTACATAATATCAAATTAATAAACTTAAGGGCTAGCTTGCATTATTCAAGTCTACTGATTAACTCTGGTATAACTATCCTCATGAATACATAATCTATTCAACCTGGATATTGTTATCCTAACTCCACTACTGCTAAACTCTGGAGTTCATACATCTAACTCTAGGTCATATGCTATCATAGAATTCTGATAAGGGGTCTAATGACATATGAGTTCTCATGATCATGAATAAGAGTTGTACAACTCTGGAACATAACTGAACTGATGGAATACTCTTGAGCTTATGGGCAATCCTATACTAACTGTTTGTGGGGACCATCTGAGAAAGCCATATCTCTAGGACTTTGAGCGTCACTATTTATGTTACCTTGAAATAAGGTAAAGTTGACATGAGTGAAGCATAAGGAGAATCTACATAAGTTTCTCAGAGAACTTTTTTATAGCACGACCTGAGACATGAAAGAAGGGAAATTATTCCTAAAACATCTCATAGCCTTCTGCCCATAAGTGTAGTGCACAATACACCCATGTACAAGACTCTACTAGATGCGGCTTTTCAGGTTTCCTAGGGCACAGTTGAACCTTAGGCTCTGATACCAAGTTTGTAACTCCCCAAATTTGGTACCCAAAATACTACACGATACTCATGACTCCGAAGAACCACAAGCTAACCCATGACTGATATCTGTAACTGAGCACTGAATAATATACTATAAATATGCAAAATATAAGCTGTAAGACCATACGGTTCAAAGCTGAACTAATACTGAAACTGAAATAAAACTGTCTGAAAACATACTGTAGTCTAAAAATACTATAGTTTGAAAGCCTCTAAGATGTCTGAAAACTGTGGAGTTGATGGGACATGTCCTCAATTAACTTAGAACTACTGAAAAAATAAAGTAATAAAATAATCATGCTATCCTCAACTGATGAGGACTCATTACTAGTCTGGCTGCTGAACCTCTGATCTACTAAGGATGGTCGGGAGCTCATGCTTCTAAACCTATGGTATAAAACACCATAGCGGAAATACGTCAGTACTTTGAATGTACTGCTATGCAAGTGAGGTAGGTTGAATGTAAAGGGTTCATATGCATGAATAACACTAACTAACTGAATAACATGAACGTGAGAATACATGCATGAATATGTAACTGTAACTAAGATCGTGATAACGCTGACTCATAAATTCTGATAACATAGATTTACTGATATCTGAGTACTAATAGTGGGATACTAAATGACTGAGTCTACTGAAAACTAGTAGACTGATGTTATTTTAATGATAGAGGAAAGACTATTTTGGAAAGTTTTGATTATGAAAAACTGGTCTGCTTGACTATATCTGACAGTCCTGAGTCTGAATACTAATAGCATGACATACTGATAACTGATATAACTGATAACATGAGTGACTGTATCTAACAGTCCTAAATCTAATGGAACTAACTGAGTTCCATACTGCATCTGAGTTGACTGTATCTGACAGTCCTGAAATCTAAAGAACAATCTGTGTTCTATTACTGAGACTAATTGACTCTGTCTGACAGTCCTGATTCTGTAACATAAAACTGTGGGAAGTAGTTATCTAACCGACATGCCCTTGGTACGCCATTATGGCTGAGTTGGGGTCTAATATGTAACCCCAATTGGAAGGGTGTCAATACCGCACCACTAGTAAGGACAAGTTATGAGCGACCCTCATCTGATAGTGTCCCCAAATAAGGACGGTGGGGCCCTTATCTAACAGTGCTTATCCACCTCATCAACCCTTATCGGATAGTGTTGATGTCTCAACCTATGCTGGCTACATAGTTCTGGAATGCAAGGATGACTTCTAAGAATCATACCCTGATCTGATAGTGTGTTTTTCCATCCTTGGGTTCACTCGGTGCTAATTCCTACTCCCATCTGAATAGACTCTGAACTGAACATAAGCTGAGTTACTGAATTCCATTGACAGAAGGAATACTATTGATGTCTAACAACTGACTGAGTTCATGAGATCATGGAGATTTCCTGAGTCATAAGACTGTCTGAAATTTAAGGATTCATAGCTTGACTAAGAGTATCGTGAAAACATGACATGGCTCTAGGCATACAGCTAATGTTTTAGGTACGAGTACCCCCAGGACTCGATGGAAGAAAACTGAACAAGCATAACATACTTGAACATATAATTAACATAATAATCCATAATACATTTATAGAAGAATTTTATCAAAACATGTGATAGGCATAACTTGTACATACATGGGAATTTCATGGTATCATGCTAGTTAGAAAATTTTCCTTCATCTAGGAATTTAATCAAACATATTGTAGCATGGTATATGTAAACAGCATTGTACAACAATTAAACATCATGGTTCAATTCTAATTTCATCATTCAAGGGTTGTCATAGGTTTGCATGAATCTATATCTATAATAAATTAACCCACATAGAATTTATCACCCAACATAGAGTAGAATTCAATTTCTCATTATCCACATGAACCAAAACAGCCAATCATGAAATTCATAGGAAAATCCATAAAACTTGAATTTAGAAAAGGTATTCTTGGGCTTCATGGACGAAAGGAGTCCACGAATGAATACTATGCATACCTTAGTTCTTGATTCTACAAATATTGATGGAGAAATTCTTGAATTTGGGTCTTGGATTTAAATCCCCAATTGAAAATCCTAGCTTATTCTTGAGAGAAGCTTGAGAGAAATAATATATTTTGGGTGAAATATGGCTTAATCACGGGTTATTAGGTATATATAGGGGTGGAAAATTGACCATTTTAACCCTTGGACACGTATTTCAATTTTGTGAAATTTCTTGATTTGGACCCATGGCGCGACGCGACGCGTTCACTGGAATTTGATGACTGGGAAAATTGCATGATGGCGCAATGCGGAGCTTATCGCATTGCCACTTTGTTTGTGACTTGGAAGTTTGGCATGACGCGGTGGTATCGCACTGAGACACTGAAAAAAGGACAAATTCTGAATTTACGCTTAGGCACGACGCGTCATAATCGCGGAGGCCCAGTGGATTTTGACGATTTCCATTTAAGCTAGCTCCAGGATGCACTGAGTGCTTAGGTAATGCACTGTCTCACTAAAAAGGCTCTAACTCTTCGTCGGGGTGTTGGATTTGGGCGAATTTGATATCGATGGAAAGCATATTCGATTTCTCACATGTTAACATAAAAATCTTTAAAATACCACATGTATAAAAGTGTATTCATCTTTGAAACAAGACTTTAACATTTCTGGGATGATTTTTAAGCTAGGTAGAAGTTCAGGGTATTACAATATATAAAGGAGAACATCTCATTTTGGTAGTCCTCACATGATTGTATTTTGTCTATTTTATCCTTAATTAATTTTTAATGATCCTCCAAGATCTCATCCATTTTAGTAAATTTGAATAATTACTTGGACATTTAAAATGCTATACAAAAATGACGAATCATAAAAAAAGTGATAGTAACACTAAAAAAATCTATTTATCCAACTAAATTTAAAATTAATTCGAAATTTTACTGTCATCTTTTGTGTGGAATAATAGTAATTTAATTAAAAAATACTTTTTAAATCCTCACAAGACATTTGTGAAGCTTTAATAAACTTGTAAGGACTCATGGAAGAGGCATCTACAAAAAGTATTCTATTGAGTCTAACTTTTAATTATTTAATTCATCATAAATCATACAATAGATTGTAGCATCAAATATTTTTATATTAATCAAATATGAAATTATTTTTAAAAAAATGAATTAGCCAATGTAAAGTTTATTTGAGCAAAAATAATGAAATTTATTATACGTAAGATAAAACTTAATTTAGATCCTTAAAGGCTTTCATTCAAAAACTTTCAGTAAAGTAAAAAAGAGAAAATTTTTCGTGTGTGAGTTTGTTTGAAAATTAAAAAAAGACTAAAATATACCTTAAAAAAAATTATTATTTTTAATTTATAAAAGTTTTTATTTCCTTTGTTTTAATTTATTTTTTTGCTTTTGACTTAACACAAAGCTAAAGAAAAAGTAAGGAATATTTTTGATTTTATGGTCTTAAACTAAAAAAAAGTAGAAAGGATCAAAATATTTGTTGATCTTATTGTCTTAAACATGCCATGTGGTAACCTGAAATTAACCCAAGAAAGAAAAGAGATATTTTTTTTAAAACGAACTAAAAAAATAGGACAAAAATTGAAATAGATATATAATTTGACATTTTAAAAATATCAAAAAACAATTAAACTAGACCGTTAACTAATATAATGGTACAAAATAAATAAAAATCAAACATAGCAAATTAAAAAAAATTACAAATATAAATGTTAATGTAGTCTGGGTCCGGGCTTAGCACGGGCTAAACGACAATAGTTCTTATATATAACAAAGAATACCAAAATTTGGTAGTCTTCACAATGGCACTATGGTAAAATTGTGATATGTGGTTAGTAAATTACTTTTCTCATCTAAAATTGTGACATGTAGTTGACTTTTCTCCCTCTAATCGTGACATATTGTTGATAAAATTACTTTTCTCCCTTTAAAATTATGACATGTAGTTGAAAAATTATTTTTTTCATACATTTGTTTTATTACCGCTTGGGCCTTTGCCAATGAAGCCATTTTGATTAACGCTCACCTATACCATAGTTTGGATATAGGACGATCGTTGTGAATAAAGCTTAACTCAGGTTGAGGTCGAATCCTCGAGGAGTGAGTGTAGTCCTCAAAACCTATAGGTGTTGATGGCTTCTAAGTGTATGCCCGTAGCGGAAACAAAGTAAAATGCATAAATTAAAATGGGGGATTGATTTTGGAAAATGATTTTACCAACATCTAGTTAAGCTAGCAACTAGAGGTAACAATTGTGAGTGAAAATTCAATATGAAAAGGATCTTGGGATTATTTCCACCTAAGGGCAACTTATGTATGGGTGCATGACAATTGGGTACAAATTCTAGTTATCAACGACATGGTAGACTAGGTTGAAGGTTCTCGAGACTAGTTTGTCAACAAAACCTCAAGATTATCACCCATGGACCCTTTCGGGTACCTCATGGGTGTGACAAATAAAACCACTGAATAGCTCAATTAGGCATCCCTATTTCTAGAAAGATGCCCAAGACATAGCTAACTATCCACTCACTCTTATTTCTAAGATAGTGAAAAGAGAACAAACCACATATATTATTGTCCACTATTGCCTTGTCACTTATATCCCTTTTTCAAGGATGATATGGGATCCAAATGTTCACCAACACTCCTCTTTCAAGGATGATGTGATCTTTTAAGAACATGGAATTTTCGCCCACAAATTCATTTTGGGTGTCACACCCTTTTTTAAGTAAAAAAAGATATTGATTTTAAGTTTGAAAAGGGTTTTTATTATTAAGTAACAAAGATGAAAATTATTTCGAAAAGGATTCATTTCTCAATTAAATTTACAGTTGCCACTTGCCATGAATTGGGTGTGTCAAGGCACCTTTGAAAATTCTTTTTCAGAACGGTTTGACTCGAAAACTGATCCGCGAACAGAAAGCTAAGGATTCTATGATCGACAGGAAGGTGTTAGGAATCCCTCGGTCCTATGGTTCGACCACGATCGCTTGGTGAAGCATATCAGTTAATTTGACACTATGAATATATAAACCACTCAAAACAATCAATCAAACAAACAAAAAAAGTCCAAAAATATAGTGTCCAGTCCAATTATTACAGCTGGAAATAAAAAGATACTAAAAAGTAAACCTACACTAATCCTAAACTATGCACTAATATTTTACCTGATTCCTCGGGCCTTGATCACGAGCCTTATTTGCGTACATCATACTTCGAGACATTCTCCGGTGAATAAGTACAATATAACCTCGGGGCATTTCCCGATGAATGAATACATCTTCAAATCTTGTGCAATAAAGTAGAAAGAACTATTCACATGCACATTCAAAAATTCAACAAAACACCATTCCTAAAATTTTCCTACCCGACTTACCATTTGCCTACTAATTTTGATTTAAATCAACAATAATGAATCAAATTAAACCACTTTCATTTCGTCAATCTCAACCTCTCCCCAAATTCCTTCTTTTAACCCATGAATTTTCACATGAAACAATTATCCACACCCTTACTCAATCATCAAATACAAACCACAATCGATTATTCACGAATAAACAATATCAAACATCAATAAAATATCCAATCAACCATCATCAAACACATAATGAAAATAACAGAGTAGAGTCGAGAATTGGACCTCAAAATCTTTCAAGTGACTTAAGAATAAAGATGAGAGCCGCTCTAAGAACCTCAACGAACACTGAAATCTAAACTACGAACCAACTCTAGCACAAAAATCCCTCAAAATCCAATTCGAAAGTGAATCCACGATAACTCGAAAAGCAAAACAGAATAGTGGCACCTAAGTCTGACCAAAATTTAAACCACAGATGGAATTTTGGTGAGATGCAAACTAAAAATGGAGCAAAATCAGCTTTTAGTGCGAGTTTGGATCGAAGTGTCACCGGTCGTGTTGTTTTTTGGAGAGTATTGCCAAAACAGTGGCCAAACGGTCATTTTTTAGCGGCGATTCTAGCGATTCTCAAGCGAAACTCGCCAGAGAAACACCCCCTTTCTTGATTCTTCCCTTTTCTCTCTTCATAACCTCTCTCCCCGACCTGTGAGTATGTATCATGAGTGTGTATGTGCTTGGTAGTATGAATGTTTATGTGTATATGTGTTGTTGTGTGGATTCTTTTAGTATATGTACATGTGATCGGTGTCTTCAGTGAGGGGAGATGGTGAGGATTATGTGTATTTGTTAATGGTGTGTGTGTATGTGAATTTTGTAAGGGTATGAGGTCTGTTAATGGTGAGAGTGTCCATTCCATCTGAGTGATGTATTGATGGAGAGGGTGAGTCCCTTTTGTGTGATTCTAGTGGGGCCCCTTTCTATTTTTGTTCCTATTATTGTGTGAGTTGTTCAAAGGTAAAAAAAAGTGAGGGTTCATTTATGTGAGTGGGGTGGGGTATGTGTGTAGGGGTAGGGGTAGGGTAGTGATATGTTGTCAAAATTTGATAGGGAGGGGTTGTTAGTTTGTTCAAATTGAGATTATGTGGGAATTTAGGGATAAAATTTGTTATGAATTTGTTGAGAGTTGGTTATTATTTGTCATTTTGTGGAAAAATTATGGAATGGGGTTGGGGTGCGTGGTAATATGATGTAAATGGTAAAAATAATCTTTTAAGGACAAACTTACGTGTCTACATCCTGCCCCCTTTGTATGTAAACATAAAATGTATTCAGACAAAGAAGTAGACAAAGAGACAGAATTGTATTGCGATTGTTATTCAAAAGAAGGAAACAAAAAAAAAGAGGGCAACCGAGTTGATTTTGAGCATCCTACCTATCCCAAGTTGTGTGGGAGTCAATTTGCAGATGGTTCCATGATTGACAAAGAGGGACTATACCGAGTTGGAGAGTCGAGTGAGGTCCGAGGTTCAGATCCACGACTCTGTCATTACATCAATAATAAAAATTACAAGTTAAAAAGATAACTGAAATTAGAAAATCCTATCTATGCAGCTTCTCTGGACTCTTGACTTGAGTTTCATCACCCTGTTCTTTGAGCGGGCTCCCGACTTGCAATTTCATCACTCTGTTCTCCAGACGGGCTCCTGACTGGCAATTTCTTCAACTTGTTGTTTGACTTTCAATTTCTTCACCCTGTTCTTCAGATGGGCTCCTAACTTGCTATTTTTCAATCTGTTGACTTTTAATTTCTTCACCCTGTTCCCCAGATGAACTCCTGACTTGCTATTTTTCAATCTGTTGACTTTTAATTTCTTAACCTTGTTCTCCATGCCGTCTCCTAACTTGCTATTTTTCAATTTGTTGACTTTCAATTTTTCACCTTGTTGCTTGACTCTCAACTTCTTCACCTTTTTGTTTGACTTTTCATTTATTCGCCCTGTTCTTCAAGTGGGCTCCTGAAATCATATCATAACTATTTGCATGCTGCAATGATGAATCAAAATTCTGACTAAGAAGTGCATCTCTTGAGAGTAAAATTAAATGACCAAGGCTAGAAAATGCGTCTCCTAAAAATTAAAGTGAGGAATTCAAACTAAAAAGTGCGTCTTCTAGAGATAAAGATTTGGGTTAGAAAGTGTGCCACGTGAAAAATAAAAATGGACAAGGAAGTGCGTCTCCTAAACGTTAAGAGCAATGACTCGACTAGGAAGTACATCTTCTAGGAATCAAATGGAATGACTCAACAAAGAAGTACATCTTCTAGGAATCAAGGGGAATGAGCCGACCAGGAAGTACATCTTCTAGGAATCAAGGGGAATGAATCGACTAGGAGGTACATCTTCTAGGAATCAAGGGGACTGACTCGACCAGGAAGTACGTCTTTTAGGAATCAAGGGGACTATCTCGACTAGGAGGCACATCTTCTAGGAGTCAAGACTTAAGTTAGGCAGTGTATCACCTAACGATTAAAATTCAAATTACCCAATCAAGAAAGTGCGTCTCCTTACCAATGCCGGTTGAATTACCAAAACAGGAAGTGTGTCTCCTTACCAATATCGCTTAAATTATCCGAACAAGGAAGTGCATCTCCTTACAAATGCCGCTTGAATTACCCAAACAAGGAAGTGTATCTCCTTACAAATGCCGCTTGAATTACCTAAACAAGGAAGTGCGTCTCCTTACAAATACCACTTAAATTACCTAAGAAAATGAGTCTCCTAGGGGTTAACTATTCAACTAAAAAGTACATTTTCTAGGAGTAAAGACTTAAGTTAGGAAGTGAATCACCTAACAAGCGAAACTTGAATATCTACCAAGGAAGTGTGTCTCCTAAGGGTCAAGTGGAATGACTCGACTAGAAAATATGACTTCTAGGAGCGAAAGTTCAATTTAGGAAATGCATCACCTAATAAATGAAACCTGAATTACTCAGATAAGGAGGTGTATCTCCTAGGGGTTGCATGGAAGGACTCGGCCAGAAAGTGCATCTTCTAGGAGTAATGGCTTAAGTTGGGAAGTATGTCACCTAGCAAGCCAAAGCTTGAACTACCCTAATAAGGAAGTGTGTCTGCTAAGGGTTAAGTGGAAAGACTCAACTAGAAAGTGCGACTTCTAGGAGTGAAGGTTCAATTTAGGAAGTGTATCACCTAATAAATGAACCTGAATTATCCGAACAAAGAAGTATGTCTCCTAGAGATATTGGATTATGAGTTTTACCATGGTTTTAATTACCAAACCTGTGCAGCAACGTTGCCTCTTACATTTGTAGAAGTGATAAATTACGACCTTTGATGTTTAGGCTTTGAAGTCCTTGATTTGAATGTAACATGTTTCCTATTTCATCAAAGAAAACTTGTGAGTTTAAAAACATGGTGGCTGGTTTGTGGCTTTGGATTTTGAGGCAATTGCTCTTGTGCCGGTCACATTTAATCTTGCTTCCAACCATTAATATATTCCATTGACTTGCTGTATCATTAACCCAAACTCAGATTATTAAGAGTGGCTCTGAAATAAAACACAGCATCTCCGCTTTGCCATGCTCCTCAGATAAACTCTTTAAACCTTGATATTTCCATGAGTTCCTAAATTTGTCTGTTGAGGAAACTTTCTGCATTCCTTATTTTGGCTCACAATCATGTATCTTTCAGGCACTGGCTTTTTGTCTTTTTTTGTGCAATTAAAGAAGCTGATAGCCAATTTTGAAATCTTTTCTGACTTGTTTTGACATGGAATTGACTCAAAGACAAGAGAAAAAATGACAATAATTTTTTTATTTGGATAACTGACTCAATAAAATAAAATAAAAATAAAGAAAAGAAAGAACAGGCTAAGAATTTCCCAATTTGAAACAAAGAAACGAAAAATTTATCTAAAAATGACAGTCAACTCTAATGATTATGCCATGCATTTTGGATTAAGCTGTCTGATCTTTCCATCCAAACTTTCTACCACTTGTTATTGAGTTAATGGCCTTGAAACTGAGTTTCTTCCTTAGGTCAATTGCATTTAAGACCACATTCGGCTAGTGGCTCTTTGAGGGTTTTCGCCAACAATCCTCTCTCATTTTCTTTTTCTCAGCTCACCATTGCCTCATAGTGTCGGTGAGGGTTTTTCACCAATGAGACTCTCTTATTTTAATTTCTCTTAACTCACCATCTTCTTACAGTGCCCGCGAGGGTTTTCACCAATAAGACTCTCTCATTTTATTTCTCTCCTGATTCCTTATGCTGAGGAAGATGAGTAGTTCCTAAAATGCATTATCATATACATTGCATGTTAAGACTTATCATTCTCAAATATTGATCTGAAGGTCTTTCTTTGGTTGTAACTTGACTTTTGGATAAGTTAGAAAGAAAGGATGGTATGAGGCCCAAACGACACTTGAAATGGGATAGGACTTAAAACTTATAAAAACAACTCAAAAAATGAGGATTAACTCATGCCCCAGGTTCTTGTGACTGGGTGATTCTAAATTGTTTATTTGGTTAGACCGAGTCTAGAGTAAGACAACCTACGTATTTCACTCCTGAGAGAGGAGAATCAGATCACGCGTACTCTCGATAACTTGTTCTTTTGCTTAATTCTGATTTCTTTTTCTTTTTTCTTTTCTTTCATTGACTCTTTTCTTTTTGGAGTTTTTTCTGACTCTATTTTTCTTGACACTCTTCTCTTTTCTTCCCTTTTGACACTTTTTTTTCTTTTTGAAACTTTTCTGACTCTATTCTTTTCCTCGACACTTTTCTTTTGAGCTTTGTTGACTCGTATCTTGATTCCAAAAGAGGTATATGAAACAAAATAAAACTAATCCTCAAATGGGGTAAACAAAGAATGACACAATGTTTGGATAGCAGAATGAAATGCCTTCGTTATATCAATCCTTTAAAATTTCAGTACACATTATGCAATATAAAGTGAAAGATAAAGATCATTTGTGATACTTTAACAACAAAAACTTTAACTGAGCATATGTGCCACTTCTTCTTCTACACTTGTCAAACATACAACTCCACCTTTGTTGTACATCCCTCACATTAAACAACTCATGCTTTCGTGAAATTGATTTTCTTTTTATTCCTCTTGATATAGGATTGACATCCACTGTTTGACCTAATTGAGACATGTCTTTCAATTGATAACCAAGTTATTCTTGTAATCTAAAAATAATTTCCTTAATTTTCAAAGAAGGCTTGAACTTGTCACAAATGTCTCAACACTCTACCTATTTTCTCAGATGATTTTTCTAACTTTAGCCATCTGATTCAATGTTTCATGGTTAAATCAAATTTTAAGAACTGGCTGAAATTCCGCAGGCATCTCATGTCACTAGAATCAACATAAAATGTACTGTATAAATAAAACAAACAAACAACACATATTTAAAACATAAAGGAAAAAAGACACTCCATTAAGTTGAAATAAAATATAAAAAGGATTGAACATAAATGATTATGGGACAAAACAAGATAGATCCCGAACAACAACCCTAAAATAATTTGGATAACAGAAAAGAAAAGAAAACAAACTACCAAATATTAATCCTAGTAGGGAGTGGAGTGACTTCTCAATTGTTGAGCTTGACATCTTAGTCACTGGTTTTCATATCAGCATGACTAAAGCTTGAGTAGTTGCTTTCAATGTTGCAAAACTCAAAATACGACCGGTCTTAATTCCATCCTCTATCATCTCCCCTATTTTGAGAACCACAATAAATGGCTTGCCTAATGCAGGTAACAAGTGTTGATAATATGTTTCATCCTTTGCTTGAATAAACACCTCCACTATTTTTCTTTCTTTCATTAGCGGTTTCACCCTAGCAGCTTGTTCACGCTATCGAATCGCATACTCTCTGAAACTTTCAATACTCTTCTTCTTCATGTTAGTTAGGGATTTCTCATGAGGAATCAACTCCACATTGTATTGAAATTGTTGCACTAATTCATTAGCCAGGTCATCCCAACTATTCCACTTGTCGATGTCTTGGTCAACAAACCATTCTAAAGATAGACTTGAAAGACTCTCACTAAAATAAGTCATGAGTAATTCTTCCTTCCCTCCAGCGCCCCTTAATTGGTTATAATAATGCCTCAAATGTGTCACTAGGTCCCCATGTTCGTCATATTTCTCAAACTTTAGCATTTTAAAACCAAGAGGGAGGTTAACACTTGAAAACATGCACAGATATTTATACGAGACACTTTTGTATCCCCCAAGTCCTTGGAAGTTTTTCATATCCAATTCCAAACTTCTTAATTTTTGGGCCATTTTCTCTTGTTCTTATTTCATAATAGGCTTTTCAGCATTAAGAGAAAATTCAGGCAGATAAGTGTAGCCATATGGACCACTCGACTTAAATGTGAGCTTGAAAGCACAATATTGATCACCAAAAATATTCAATACAGGATTTTTGGTAGAGTGAGGAGTTACAACCGTTCAATTGACATTAAAAGCAGGAACTTCAGGCGGGGGTGGCGCCATAAAAGCATGAGTAGTAGGTAGATTCGAGCATGTGGTAACTCTGTGTTGAGGAGTGAGGAAATGAATATTGGAAGTGTTTGGATAGTGTTGCCCCGGAGTAGTCCCTGATGCATATTGTGGTGTGTCAACAAAAATAGGAAACTGTTCATGTGACACTAGAGGCAAGCTAGGAAAATATTCCAGATAATCAACGGGAAATGGAGGAGGCGGCAACCCATTAGCCCAAGCTCGATGCATTTCTATCATTTGTTGCCTTAATTTTCAAATCTCTTCATTAGCTCCTAAATTCTCATTCCCTAAACTCCCTATCTAATTAGTGACAACCTCGGTATCCTTGTTGGCCATAACTTTCTCTTCGACTTGGTGCAATATGGAGGACTAACCAAAATGCCACAAACCAACTACCTTAAACTAACTGAGCAATAGAAAAAACAAAGGCGTTAGAAAGAAACACTTTTTTAAATACTTTTTTTCTTTATTTTTTGAAAAAATCACTCAAAATACCAACGTATCCCACTCTCGAAAGAGGAGAATCAGGTGTGCGTAGTTTGTGAAGTCTTTCCGAAATGGTCAATTAAACTCTTTTTTCTTTCTTTTTTTTATTTTTCTTGAAAATTTAAGAAGAAAAGGAACTAACAAATTGACGAAAATCTTTTTAAAATTTTTCAGCTTTAACATCCCTATACAAAATGAAACCTATGATTACCAAAGAAAAATCTTTTTGGGTTTTCTATTTTGAATTTCATAAAAAAAATGAAAATTGAACCTATTAAAGAAAATAAAATTGTGTGTGTAGTTTTCTTTTAAAGATGTATATGAAACACCTACTCTAAATGATGAGAGAAGAAAATCTTTTTAGATTTTTAAATAAGATCACCGAACCCTAGAAGGGCTACCTACGTATCTTACTCCCAAAAAAGGAGAACCAGGTGTGCGTAGTTCGTCCAGATTGGAAAATTAAGGATTAAATAGCAAACTAAACCTTGACTTAGTATACACTACCAAAGACAAACAATGAAAAAAGTTAATAAAATCTTTTTGTTTTAGTTTTCAATTTGACACTTCACATAAAAATGACACCAACAACTATGAAAGAAAAAATCTTTTTTGATATTTTCGTTATATGAAATGTACAAAACTTCTACCATCTTTTTTTAATTTTCATTTTATAAAAAACTCCTTTTCAATTTTTTATTTTTTTTTTGAGTTTTCGAATTGTGAATGCTTACTAAAGAAACAAAAGGATTTTTTTTATGTTTTTTCTAATTTTTGGAAAATGAGTACAAAACATAAAAAATCTTTTTAAATTTTGTGATTATGGAAAACAAAAGTCATAAAACTCTAAACAACTATGAAACTTTTTGTTTTTCCTTGCCTAAATGCACGCTCCTTTAATTCTAACACATGTTTTCCCCAAATCAATCCACCAAATGACACTGCTACCCTCAAAGATGCAACAATCAGCACGTAGGGATGCTTTAAGAGTGAGTCTCATACAAAGGACCAAGTGAGTCCCTCTAGGTCTCAATATGATGCAAATAAACATGACCTAAAGGCTGACCTACACTGGGGTCCACTAACAAGGTCGTTCGGGGGAGCATATGATCAATAGTGGTTGCTTTGCTTTCCACCTACTCCATACATCCAACGGATCCCCCTCCTAAAATAAGGGTGACTCAACTAGAGTTCGTGTACACGATGTGTACTTCAGGACTTGTTGTGAAAGAAATGATTCGGGTTATGCAAATGATGTCAGATATAAAGCAGTAACACATAAAGAAAGACTGTAAATAAATAGCACGTAGGCATCCAACAACAATAAAACAATAATACAAACGCAACAACAATAAAACAATAATACAAACGCTAACACAAACAAATGTCTATACACCCATAATGTCAAACTAAACCGATACAAAATAACCTCAAATTTGAAAAGGTCCCCAGCAGAGTCGCCAGAGATATCACACCCCTTTTTTAACCAAAAAAGATATTGATTTTAAGTTTGGAGAGAGTTTTTATTATTAAGTGACAAAAGATGAAAATTATTTCGAAAAGGATTCATTTTACAATTAAATTCATAGTTGCCACTTGGCATAAACTGGGTGTGCCAAGTCACCTTTGAAAATTCTTTTTCAAAATGGCTTGACTCTAAAACTGATCCGCAAACAGAGATTCCAGCTAACGAATTCTATTGACCGAGGGGAAGGTGTAAGACACCCCTCAGTCCCGTGGTTCGACCATGGTCGCTTGATGGAGCATATCGACTAATTTGACACTATGAAGTTATAAACCACACAAAACAATCAATCAAACAAAAAAAAACAGTCCAAAAATATAGTGTCTAGTCCAATTATTATAGCCCAAAATAAAAAGATACTAAAAAGTAAACCTACACTAATCCTAAACTACGTTCCAATGCTTTACTTGATTCCTCGGACCTTGATCACGAGCCTCCTTTACATATATGATACTTCGGGGCATTCCCTAATGAATAAGTACAATATAACCTCAGGGCATTTTCCGGCGAATGAATACATCTTAAAATCTTGTGCGATAAAGTAGAAAGAACTATTCACACGAAGATTCAAAAATTCATCAAAACACCATTCCTAAAATTTACCTACCCGACTTAGCATTTGCCTACTAATTTCAATTTAAATCAACAATAATGAATCAAAATTAAACCACCTTCATTTCATCAATCTCAACCCCTCCCCAAATTCCTTCTTTTAACCCATTAATTTTCATATGAAACAATTATCCAAATTAATTTTCATATGAAACAATTATCCAAATCCTTACTCAATCATCAAATACATACCACGATCGATTATTCACGAATAAACAATATCGAATATTAATAAAATATCCAATAAACCATTGTCAAACACATAATGATAATAAGAGAGTAGAATCGAGAATTGGACCTCAAAAGCTTTCAATTGACTTAAGAAGAAAGATGAGAGTTACTCAGAAAACCTCAATGAACATCGAAATCTCAACTACAAACCAATTCTAGCATAAAAATCCCTTGAAATCCAATTTGAAAAGGGATTCACAATAACCCAAAAATCAAAAAAGAACAGTGGCGCCTAAGTCTGACCAAAATGTGAACCACGGATAAATTACGCATCCATTTGCATAACTGATGGAATTTTGGTGAGAAGCGAACAGAAAATAAATCAAGATCGACTTTTGGTGCGAGTTTAGATTGAAGTGCCACTGGTCGTGTAATTTTCCGATGAGTATTGCTGGAACAGTGGCCAAACGGTCATTTTTAAGGATTTTTGGCGGTGATTTCAATGATTCTCAGGCGAGACTCGCCGGAGAACCCCCCACCCCTACCCCTTTCTCGATTCTTCCCTTTTCTCTCTTTATTACCTCTCTCCCCAACCTGTGAGTATGTATCATGAGTGTGTATGTGCTTGGGTGTGTGAACGTGTATATGTATATGTATTATTGTGCAGATTCTTTCAGTATATATGTATGTGATAGGTGACTTCGGTGAGGGTTAATGGTGAGGATTCTGTATGTCTGTTAATGGGGTGTGTGTGTGTTAATTTTGTGAGTTCTATTAATGGTGAGAGTGTCCATTCTATCCAAGGTCATCTCTTCCACGCTTACTACCCCTAACTTAGGCATTTGGCCTCAATTTTCGTTTTTTATGTCCAAGAAGGGTAGGGTTCAAGAGACGGAAAAACTTTGAATGGTTCAAGGCTTGTAATGTGGTTGTCAAAAAAGGCTTTAAGGCTCGAATGGTGTAACTAAGGGTAATATTCTATGCATCGGTAGGCTATTTAGGCATTAAAGTGGGTTTTTATATTCACAAAGATGGCCTAAGATCATTTCACTAACCAAGCATAATCAAAATTAGTCTTGCGAGACTAAAGGGGCGAGTTATATATGGTAACAAGTATTCATGAGATTTATACAAATATGTTCACTGCACATGACATGCAAACTCTTCAAAGGGGCTCAAAATCACTCCCCACTAGTGACAAAATGGAGTACTTATCAACCTCTATAAGCTAAGAGGTTTGGAGTCACAAAAAGAGTTTAAGTATTGTTACAAAAAATTTCACATCCATACCCTTGGTTTTCAAAAGTTTTTAGGCGGAGTGGAGTATTTGCTTCGCATTTTTACCACGCACAATTTGCTATTTATGGCACCAACCAAGCCATCGTCTCACATTTTGCTTTCATGAGGGCAAACCATATGGTTTCTCGAAATTCACCATAGGTATATGTGCGATCCCAAATCCGAAATGCCACTGTTACTTATAATTTCCTAGCATTTGTAACTTTGATGCTATGGGTACTCAGATTTTCCCTGCATTCATGGCTCAAAACCCAATCACAATGATTTTTCCTTAAGAATGTCATCCTCAATCTATCATAAGGAAAGGCTCTTCCGATGTCACCATAAACAAAATAAAGATAAAGTAAAAATCTAAAAATGAAACAAACAACTAATCCATTAAATGTGGGCATCATCAGAGTGCCCAAATATTACAACCCATAAAAATAAAAAATCATCCAAAAAGACATAAAAATCCAAAAATATCTTAATAATACAGGCCCAAATGAATAAATATGAAGACAGACACCCCCAATAAAAAAGCTTGTATTGACCTTACTGCATGAACAATAAAGCATAAAGAGAGGAAAGGGTGCTCCCTGAAATCGCATCAAGAGATGCTCTCACCCTCAGATTGGGTTGGAGAGAGATACTATGCTATGGTTGGCGTAGAACTCCCTTACCCACTGCTTATTTGCATTACAAGGGTTTGGGGCTAAACATCTCCACCCGGTGGCAATTATCTATCATGAAAAGCTGAAAGCTTTTTCGGCACCTTGTCCAAACAAATGCCTCTTTCCGAAATCATCTTGGTGGGAGATCACTGTAGTACTGGTTATGGAATTCTAAGGCCATGATTTGGATTTTGTCATAATCTCCCATGATATAAACCTGAATAATATGAAAATAACACAACAACACTTATCAGTATTATTTCCATGCCAAAACTATGCTATGTTGTCCAATTAAGCTAATGGGATGCTTACTTAGTGGTTTTGACAAGAATTAAAAGTACAGTATTTTTGGCCCAAGCTAGGAATCAGCCTCAGGTATAGCTATCACGGGTCACCGAGCCGCAATTGAGGTGTAGCGATCGTAATTCAATGATCGTGATCGCGATATCTAAGGCAAAATCAGACTTCATTTTTAAAAAAATTCAAAAATTCAAACTTCAAAGCCGTATCATGTTCCAAAGTAATAATTAATCATACAAAACATTGAACAAGGTTCCTAGGTACTCAATCATGCCCTTAGAATATGAAAACAACTAGTTATGAGTTTGTTTGGGCATTTGATCAAGCACTTGGTGTGCACACTATATTTCTTTCAAATTCAACACAATTTGGGTACTCAAGATTTCCTCAAACGTGTGCATACCACTTTTAATAGCGAACCATACCACACAAGTACAATTACACAATGATTTAGCAATAAAAGTTACAATCCTAGGCCACCCCTAATTAATACATTCTAAGGCCTACAAACAGACAATTTAAGTGAGGGTTATACATACATGCCCGACTGAGGATGCAAAAATGCTTTTGGATGCCCAAAATATGACCAAGAATGAGTGCAATTTATGAGAGAATTCAAAGAGGGAGAGTGAGCAAATAGGCAGTCGGATGGTTTTTTTAACCATACTTAACCATGATCGCGGTCCATGTTCCGTAATCACGGATATGCAGCTACCTCAATCGTGGGTACGAGTGTCGCGTCGCGGTAACTGAGGCTATTTTTGTCCTCTATTTTCTCCTGTTTAGTACACTGCACAAAAATTACACTTTCCCTTGTTCAGCATCATTCAAACACCCCATTGTGCCACAAATGCATGGATTAATCAACACAAAATTAAAATATACTTTACTAAATCAAAAACAAAGGATACGAGTCACTTTCGTGGTATTTGTGGGTTGTCTTTCACATAGCACCTTATTTATCATCGGGGCATGATATTTTTCACTATCTTCAAGTTGGATCCTCAATGGACCCAGCATCCACCCCCGTGTTCTCAACATCAATAACTGATACCACTTGAAGCTCCATGGGTTGTTTCTTTGTTTTGCACACCCGAAAGTGACCTTCACCATCTTTGACCCTAAACTTTATTTCACCCAATTCTAAATCAACGATAGCTCTTATGACAGAAAGAAAAGGTCAACCAAGGATAATATGCATTTTTTGATCAATTTCGCAATGAAGCACCATGAAATTCGATGAAAGGATGAATCTATCCACCTTTACTAACACGTCAAACAAGACCCCAATCGGTCTCTTGATAGACCAGTCCACCATCAAAAGCCTTATCATTGTTAGAGTAGGGGTGCCTAAGCCAAGCCTCCGATATATTACATAAGGCATAAGATTTATACTTGCATCAAGGTCACATAAAGCTTTTTCAAACATATGTGTCCCAATGGTGCATGGAATTGTAAAGTCCCCTTGGTCCTCTTTTTTTTCTATCGTACTGGACATGATAGGGCTACACCCATAGGTCACTTCAATGGCGTCACCCTCAACAGGCCTCTTTTTCGATATCAATTTCCTCATAAGCGTAGTATTCCCCGGGATTTCTTGGATAGCCTCAAGTAACAGGATATTAATAGACAGGTTGCTAAGCTTTGCAAGGAATATTTTGAACTTGGCATTGTCATCTTTATTTTTGAGTCTTTGAGGTAATGGAGAAGGAATCTTTATGGTAAGAAACGAATTATTTTGCACTTTATCATTTTCCACTACCTTCGGATCTCCCTCTTCATCTTTCACATTTTCACTTAGCATTAATTCTTCTTTGTTTCCCTCTTGAGACTTCAAAGCCTCCTCATTCACATGTTTTTTCTTCACATTTGTTTGTTAAACATTGGTCCTTTTTTTTTACATCCACCACAAGATCATCGAGGGTTTTACCACTCCTAGTGACAATAGCAAACACTTGGGCATCATTTTTTGGATTCACAATGGTGTTACTAGGAAGACCTTCTATTTGTCTAGCATTAAGTTGAGTGGAGATTTTCCCGATTTGAGTTTCCAATTGCTTGATCGAGTCAGAGTGCGATATCATATTTTGAGTGATTTGTGAGAAGTCTCATTCAAGGATCATTTTATTTGTTCCTTCTACCGTCATCAAAATCCTTACTAACACATCTTTGGACTTGAATTTTTTGGGATAAATGGTGTTGGATTCTTTACCCTTTTCTTGGTCATAGGGAGGTACATATAGGTCATATTTTCTTTTCTTGTCTCTCCAATAGCGATCACGCTAGTCCTATTTCTTTTCATAATCCGTCCAACCTTGGTTCCCACCTTGCCTTTAATAGGCTAGGTGGGACCCACCGGATAGTTAGTTAAATACTGAATCTCCTCATCAAGACTCGTGGACTCCTCCTCCTCATAGAACTTAGATGCCATGGTGTTTAACGTTTTCGTGGGTGCACCCATCACATACTTCGTTAGCAACTCCAATTGTATCATAACTTTTGTCATGTTCTCCTTCCTCTCTTTATAGTTCTTTCTTTGCTCTTATCAACATAGGAGGTGGTAAGAGAGACTTTAGTTACCTTGGTGTCTCGAGTATGCTATCCCCAATTTTTCTTTATGGCTTCCTCAATAAAATTTGAAGACACATTATAAGACAATTTGAAAACACATTATAAGACAATCTTACAAACGAACCCCCGATCTCATTATCTACGATGGTTTTATTTAATTGATCCAAGGCCAGATAGAAGATTTGGAGAAGCATCTTCTCTGGGACTTCGTGGTTGGGACATTGCATGAGCTTCCCTTTGAATCTCTCCCACACCTCGAATAGAGGTTCTCCATTCAATTATCAAAAATTGTGATCTCATCATGGAATTGTACCATCTTGGATGGTGGCAAGTATCGACTTAGGAAAGAAACGGTTAGTTCATCCCACGAAGTAATTAAACCAGCTGAAAGATATCGAAGACATGATACCTCCTCTCCCATTAGAGAAAATGGGATGAGGCGCAACCTTATAGACTCTTGAGAGATGTCTGCAATATCAAAGGGGGCACAAACTTATACGAAGTTCTTCAAATGAAAATTGGGGTCCTCATGGGCTTGACCCCCGAAGAGGCCCTTCATTTGAAGCATATGCAACATGACATTCATAACATGGAATACCCTGTTCCCTTGATTAGGTGGGATATGGATAGCAATCATATGTCCGAGTCCTGGAGTTTCTCGTCGTCATCAAGGGGACCGTCAAAAGTCCCTGCTCGTAGTGTCTTCACCTACACAATCACAGAAACAACAAACAAAGTAAATCAAAATCACCACGGGTATACCCAAAGCAACAACCAACACTCTAAAAGTGAAAACTAAGTCTCACTTCCCGGCAACTGCATTATTTTGGTTAACACTCACCTATGCCATAGTTTGAATATAGGACGATTGTTATTAATAAATCTTAACTCACGTTGAGGTCAAATTCTCGAGTGAGTCTAGTACTCAAAATATATAGGTGTTGATGGCTTCTAAGTGTATGCCCATAGCGTAAACAAAGTAAAATGCATAAATTAAAATGGGTGATTGGTTTTGGGAAACGATTTAACCAACATCTAATTAAGCTAACAACTAAAGGCAATAATTATGAGTGAAAATTCAATATAGGAAGGATCTTCGAATTATGTCTACCTAAGGGCAAGTTATGTATGGGTGCATGACAATTGGGTGCAAATTCTAGTCATCAACGACATGATAGGCTAGGTTGAAGGCTCTCGAGACAAGTTTGTCAACAAAACCTCAAGATTATCACCCATGGACCCTTTTGATTACCTCACGGGTGTGATAATTAAAATCATCTAATATCTCAATTGGACATTCTTATTTCTAGGAAGATGCCCAAGACATAGCTAACTATCCACTCACCCTTATTTCTAAGATAGTGAAAAGAGAACAAACTACATCTATTATTGTCCAATATTGCCTTGTGACCTATATCCCTATTTTAGGGATGATATGGGGTCTGAAAGTTCACTCACATCCCTCTTTCAAGGATGATGTGAGCTTTAAGAACTTGGAGTTTTCACCCACAAATCCATTTTGGGTATTTGAGATTTTCACCCACAAACCCCAACTAATTCAAGCAAGTAATAGTTAAATCCATCATCAACATATTAGAATCTACACAAATACATCACAACCCACACATAATTGCACCTTAGTTCAACATAATCCCAAGACAAGAAAGTATAGCTACTCATAAAGTTAAAGAGAAGAGATATACCAAGAGGTTCATTTTAAGCATCCATGGCAATGGAAAATAAGAAGATTCTTCAATTTAACTCCAATTTCACCAAACCCAAATTGGAAAATTCTAGCACAAAAGTTTTTTCAATTTGTAGGGTTACAAATTATCCAAAATTCAATTGTTCAAAGTGTAAACTATCAAATGGGAAAGATTTTTAGCCTTGTAAGGAAATTAGGGTTGGCGGTTTCAAATTACGAAATTACCCCTGGTCAAAACCCAATTAAGTCGCGATCGTAGCAGATTATCTGTGATCGCAGCTATCGCGACTGCTATAGGTTTATCGCGATCGTGACACTTAACCCCACTTGACTGGCCGCGATCACTTCCCTTAGACGGAGATCATGATAACTGAGACTGGTTACTGTGCAGGGTGTTCCAGTTTGTGCACTTTTCTTCTCTTCTTAATTCCTTTTAAGCTCAATTCCATATCTTTCTTTCTCGTCACCTGTATACCTGCAGAATGTGAAAATTAGTGCATTCAACTAACAAATTTATCTTGTTCATACCTTCAAATCATTATAGTGTGCACGAATTTTGGATGTAAATGAGTAGTAAATTCATCACTCATCATATATCATAATAATATGATAAACAATTCTATTTATTGAGTTTGTCTTTGTGCTTTTAATTGTTTGACTAATCATTTAATTCTCTTAGAAGTTTTTATTATAATATTCAGTTTTAGATCAATTTCATATTGTTTAATTAATTCAATTGATAAATATACAAACTAAATTTTCAATAATTTATGGTATCTATTAAATAACTTTTATTTTATGGCTTTTATTAATACAACTGTCAATAATATTATTTGTACAAATTTTGACAATACTTATTCAATGACAAAATTTAAAAAGTTTTATTTTAAAATTATCTTTAACATGTTGATTTATCTTCAAAGAATTAAAATTATCTTAAAAAAATAATACTCCCTCCGTTTCATTTTATGTGTCGTCATTTTCTTTTTGGTCTGTCTCAAAAAAGAATATCACCTTTTCTTTTTTGGTAACTATTAAAACACACAATCCACTTTTACCCTTATTGATCCCACTTAATTAAAGATAGTAGTAGTATAATTTTTTAATAAAGGATAATTTGGTAAACATCATCAATTTTTTTTTATTTCTTAAATTTTGTACCTAGTCAAAGTATGCCACATAAAATGGGATGAAGGGGAGTATTATACACGTATTTCTATTTTATGTGTTTTGATGAATTTATCTTGTTTATTACTTCCAATTTTTCTTTATGAAAATAGTCTTCACTAGGTAGCCTAATCTATTAATTGGTATTCTTCCGTTAAATAATCCATAAGAAAAATTGGGGTAGGCACACATAAAAAAGGTCAAGATATGGGTAATATATTATATTCTCTTAAATTAAAATTATGAACTAATTAATGTTGCCACATCATTTTTTCGGTGGGATTATTGTAAAATCCGGCTCTAGTGACTTTTATGATGACCGGAGCAAAGTAAAATGACTTTTGTATAATGAATAAAAAAAAGTAACTTTTGCATAATAAACACAAAGCTAAGTCACCATGGATGAAAATTTACTCCTCATATTGATATTGAATGTGTGAGGGTTAAACAATGCAAAATTATAAAATAAAATTGAGTTATTAACCTCAATTTATTTATTTTTACAAAATGTATAAACTTTAAAAAAAAAAAAAAATAAACCACCTCCATGGTGGGGGGTTAGGCAGACCCCTACCAAAGTAATTCTTTTAAAGTATTCAAAAGTATTTTTATTTTTTTTCTCTTCTCTTCTTCCTCAAAATTGTCTAACAACACTTTTTTTTTTTTTTTTGGTGAAAAGTCTAACTACACTTTGATAATTCATCATTTCTTCTTGAATTTATTGGATCTTGTTGAAATTATTGGCATTGTCACATAACTCTGCCTTATTAGTCGCATTAATAGGTGCCTTAAAAGCTAGAATAAACTCCCCAGCCACCTTATCATCTTGATTATTCTTTCTTTTTCAACTCCAGGTCATTATCTATTAAATTAGTATCTTATAAGAAAATGAAAAAGAACTCTATTTTTTATATCAAACTCAATTTAAATATTATTATAAATATTGGGGCGGGGCGTCTTGAAAACAAGAAAAAAAAATGACATGGGGTGAATTGGAGTCTTTGCAGATTTGCCCGCACCATGTCTCACCAATTGTTTAATTATCGTATCAATAAGAGATCTTTATTTTGGAGTTGGCTCGACCATAAAGCAACTAAAGAAATGTCTTGAGGCCTCATTTTTTGTAAATATTTTTATTAACTGACAACAGGATACATGTATAGTGTATAAAATGTACATAAGATGTACGTAAATGGCCCAAGAAGCACGTAAATCGCACAAGATGCACGTACATCACACGAGATGCACGGTTGGCACATTGGATACATGTGTGATGTACAAAAGCTAATTTTATTGAATATACTTGAAACCTATGATTAAACTTTGGCTTTAGGCCACCAAATTCATTTAAGCGACCTTGTTTACTCCCCACCAAGCAATTTATCTATAGCAGTTAAAAATTCAAGCGAGAATACATATTACTAAATCATAGTTAGGTGACGAATGAGTGTAAACACCATTGTGCACAAGTTTTTACCTTATGGTTATACAATGAGATTATAAAATCATAAGACCTAGAGAAATAAAATAAATGATCATGCACAATCCCAGTTTTCAGCAAAAGCTTTTAGTACTATCTTTTGTCCTCCTCTTGAAATATGACAGGGTAGAAATATGTACCTCAATATTAAATTTATTAAGGCGCAATACATAAATTTTAGATGTACAATTTATAAATTGAGCCAAATATAGAAAGATCTTTATGTATCATCCTAGATTGATATTATAAATTAGCAAATAAATTGGTCAAATGTCTAACTATTTTTTTCATTGCAGATATTAGAAACACTGATGTGAATACCTATAAAGATGTTTGTTTAAGGAACTGTTCCTGTAAAGCTGCTCTATTTCGTAGTGGTTTAAACTCATCAACAGAAGACTGCTACCTACCATTCGAGATCTTTTCACTAGCGAATAATAAGAAAGTCAGGACACGGTATGATTTCAAGGCATTTATAAAAGTACAGGAACCTGAACCCGTAGCTCATATTCCTAAAACGTTTTTAAGTGAGTCTATACTAGGCTCTGTCATAGTATCTTCCATCTTAAGCATCGTAATTGGAATTATAGTTTTCATATTCGGGAAGAAGAAGAGAAAGAGAGACCAAAGAAGAAGAGGAGGATTATCTTGATCAAGTATCAGGAATGCCGACTAGATTTTCTTATAATGATCTAAAGGTTGCAATGGAGAATTTTACTAAGAAGCTTGGTGAAGGAGGATTTGGGTCGATTTTTGAAGGATGCTTAGAAGATGGCACAAAGATTGCAGTGAAATGCCTTGATAGAATAGGACAAGTCAAAAAATCATTCTTAGCTGAGGTTCAAACTATTGACAGCATACATCATATAAATTTGGTGCAATTGATTAGATTCTGTGCTGAGAAATCTCATAGGACTTTAGTATACGAGTTCATGGGCAATGGATCACTAGAAAAATGGATCTACCATGAGAAACAAGAGGAAATTCTAGACTGGATCTATAGGAAGAAGATTATTCAAGATGTAGCTAAAGGATTAGCCTACCTTCATGAAGAATGCAGGTAAAATATTTTGCATTTGGATATTAAACCACCAAACATACCCCCAGATGAGAAGCTCAACGCTAAACTCTCTAACTTTGGACTTGCAAAGCTAATTGATCAAAATCAGAGCCAAGTCATGACCATGATGAGAGACACTCCTGATTATTTCTCTCTTGAATGGCTTAGTGGAGTTATAACAGAAAAGGTAGATGCTTACAGCTTTGACATTGTTATCTTGAAAATTTTGAGTGGACGAAGACATTTTGAGGCGTCAGAGACTGAAGAGGAAAGGATAACATTGAACTTACTCAGGAAAAGGCAGAGGAAGGACAGTTGGTGGATCTTATTGATAAGCATAGTGAAGATATGCAGTTTTACAAAGAAAAGTAATAATGACGATGCAGATTGTTGCCTGGTGTTTACAATATGATTAAACAAAGAGGCCATCAATGTCAATGGTGGTCAAGGCCATAGAGGGTGTGCTAGATGTAGAAAAGGATCTAGATTACAACTTTAAGCCACAAACTATTCCTGCAATACCAAATATAAGCTTTGTTGATTCAACTCACTTACTGCCTTTGGTCCTATCAAATCCAAGGTGAGGAGGAAGTTCCTTAGATTTTTTGTTAATTTCTTATTTTTATGCTATTGTTGTTTGCTTGCTGCTGTGTAAATTTTTTCTCCAATGTTCACAAAGTTATGGTTGTTTTCTTCAATTTATTCATTGCAGTATTACTAATCAACTCATCATTGTGGATTTTTATGCGCTTGTTAGCATGATAGTATGTGTAACAAAAACAAGAAGGTTTTAAGTTAGAGCAGAGAAATCATTCTGAACCCAATACTTCAAAGGACTTAAAAGCAATATTTTTAAAATTGCATCTCATCTATGGTAAATACTTACATGCACCCGGTGTTTACTCCCAGGGCTGGCTCGACCATAAAGCTACTAAAACAATGGCTTGAAACCCCAACTTTTTGGAGGTCCATTTTTTCTAAATATTCTTGTTAACTGACAAAAGAATACATGTATAGCATACAAAAGGCACATAAGATGCACGTAAATCACACAAGATGTATGTAAATCGCACAAGATGCACGTACATTGTACGAGATGCACGGATGGCATATGAAATACATGTGTGATACATAAAAGCTAATTTTATTAAATATATTTGAAATCTTTGATTAAAATTTAATTTTAGGTCATCCAATTCGTTGAGCCGACCTTGCGTTATTTTTTTACGTAACAGTATGAAAAGTTAATTATTGGGGTCCGAAGCCAACAGCCAATGTGTGCTATAATTATTTCCTTTTTTGGTAAAAGAGTTGCCAATTATTGACATGTGGAATGTTACTCCATTATTTAATAAAGAAACAAGTCCAAACTTGGAAGTACACACATTACCTTTTCTGATTAACATAATGTTTTTTAATCTCATCGATATGGATTATAGTCAAAGGTCTTGATTTTGAATTCTAGGTATAGAGAAAATTCTATTGGATAGAAGCTCTACTCTCAAAATAAGTCATGCAGTGCGCGATTCAAATTAGTCGACCTCTAATGAGGATACCAAATACTGGATGAAAAATAAAAAAAATTATATATAGTTTTAATCTTAATTGGTTGAATCTCAGCAAACAAATTGGCTTTTTCCTGTTTTCCCAAACAACATGTCTGCTTCATCTGGTTGGTCTTCTCCCTTACATTCCATTTGGTTGGTCTTCTTCCCCCACTGGGTGCCCCTGTTAATGAATGTGACATTTTTTAAAACAGAAAAGGATTTATATTCTCCAAATTAAATTATGTGAAATTGCACAAAAATGTCCTCGTTAATAGTTTGGTACCAAAATTATTTTATCCTTAATAATTTGTAGAAATCATCAAAGACAATTATTTATGGGAAATTTTAGGAATCCAGAGCTAAAAGGACTATTTTTTAATAAAAATACCAAGGGGACAACTAATTTTAAAAAAAATGGACAAGTCGTGGGGAGGGGGGTAGCGACTCGTAAGTCAACGACGTGACAACGACTTGTAAGTCGCCCATACCCCCAGCGACTTGCATGAAACGTTGACTGGCAAACATGTTGCATGATTCCTTTGAAAAATGTTGCCATCCCTGCATGTATTACAGGTAAGAACACAATCAAGAAAATAAAACATTCAAATACTTCTTAGCTCACCTCAAAGATTTGCTGATTTAATTCCTTCTTTGATTCCCTGTTTGCCTCCAGTTTCCACACGTAAGCTACTAATTACACATATAGCAAGTGATTAATTAAAAAAATAACATATATATTAGTCGACTTCTATGTTTATATATTCATTGACATTGTGTAAATATCGGATACGAGTAAATTTTTTTGTCGTTTAACATTCTATATTCATGGACGAGTCAATTCCTCATATTGTCACTCAACTTAGGAAAATGTCCAACTAAAGTCACTTATTTTTTTTTTGTTCCAACAATTTATAATTCCAATTCCAATATTCATTTCTATGCCCATATCATTAATATTGCTAAAGGGTAAAATAATAAAAAAATTCATTCAATTTATAATTTCCCTATTTTATCATTAATAGAAAGTAATTGCCTATTTTATCTCCATCATACACCATTGACAACGATTCAAAGTTCTTGATAGAATCTTGATATTGACATCCACCTCGTTTATCATGATAGATTTTTTGATTTTCTTTCTTCACGGAGAGAAAGTAATTGCCTATTTTATCTCCATCATCCACCATTGAA
>NC_061117.1:213939897-213971092 GCF_002878395.1 Capsicum annuum | reverse complement strand
TGTTTATTAAGGAGAAGAAGTGTTTGAATTTATATAAATTTAATGTACGGTGACATTTTTTGACCAATGAGTGGTGAATTGTTACGCACGTCTAACACTTTCAAAATTTTGTCATCACTTTCTTGATTATTCTCCATGAATTTTGGTTATGTGGAGTTTCTATAGGAGTTTGTATAGAATTCTCTTATTTCCTAGCTAGAGTTCTTGTGGTTGCACTATATATTAATGTTCCAACAATTTATAATTCCAATTTCAATATTCATTTCTATGCCCTTATCATTAATATTGAAATTATAATTGTTGGAACAAAAAAAGATAAATGACTTTAGTAGGACATTTTCTTAAGTTGAGTGACAATATGAGGAATTGACTCGTCCATGAATATATAGAATGTTAAATGACAGAAAAATTTATTCATATCTGATATTTACACAATGTCAATGAATATATAAACATACAACATTGACTAATATATATGTTATTTTTTTAATTAATCACTTGCTATGTGTGTAATTAGTAGCTTACGTGTGGGAACTGGAGGCAAATAGAGAATCAAAGAAGGAATTAAATCAGCAAATCTTTGAGGCGAGCTACGAAGGGTTTGAATGTTTTATTTTCTTGATTGTCTTCTTATAATACATGCAGGGATGGCAACATTTTTCAAAGGAATCATGCAGCATGTTTGGCAGTCAACGTTTCATGCAAGGCGCTGGGGTATGGGCGACTTACAAGTCGCTATCACGTAAGCGACTTACAAGTCGTTGTCATGTTAGCAATTTATAAGTTGCTGGCCCTCACAACTTGTCCATTTTTTAAAAAGAACAAATTAATTATAAAGATATTTTTGATAAAAAAAAAATAACCATTTTGACTCCGGATTCGAAATTTTAGCGTTGTCTTTCTCTATACATGCAGTGTGATGTATTTATACAAGTACAAACGAACAAAAGAAATGAAGAATATTTAAATTTCAACCTACTTGTAAATTGCTTATTGACTTATGTACATAATTGCGCAACAAACTTATTCTTTTACTATGTTGATGATGTGCTTCTCACATGTGTGTGGAGAAGCTTCTTGAATATGTTGAGTTGGACGGCTCTGATCATCCTTGTGGTCACAATTAATATTGAAGGCTCGATTTTGTGCCATGTTGCTGATAATTCTTTAAGGTTGAGTCAAAACACTTCGTGTCTACAAAGTGTGTTTTGTTTCACTTCTCTCCTTTCTTTCTTTCTTTTCCATCTGCTCGTGTTTCTCCATTAATGAATCTTCATCTTGACTCGAGATCTCTTTATTTCCAACATAGTTGGCCCCCAAAATGTCCACCATATCATTAATAATTTGGCAAAAAAAATACTTTACTTTTACTTTACTGGGCCAAACCTGCCCTTTTCTTGTCAAACATATTGTTCCCTTTCTTTTTAAAACTAGTTTAACCGCATTTTAAAACTAGTTTAATCGTCTGTGTAGCATTTGATTATTTAAAATTAAATGATTTTATCTATTGCGGAGATTTTTAATAAAGTGTATAAGTTCAAATCACTTTTCAAAATCTTACACATTTTAATATAATAATGTAAACATATATATATACAAATATATGTTTTACCACCAGAAGTTTCAAATGGTTGATGGATCATTATTTTTACGTTTGTCATATAGTACTTCTTTCCCTTGTTGTTACAGGCTAAGAGAGACGCATAACCATATTTGTGTTATGATTATTTTTTTATATATATTTAAAATCTTTTCATATTTTTAAAGTCAAACCTTTACAACATCATTTATTACATTCTTATTACGTACTAATGGAAAAAGTATCAGCTGTGTCAGTTAGTGCAATAGAGTTATTGCATTGGAGTTTGTTGTAATAGAGTTATTAAAACAGTAAAAGAAGATTAAGAGGTTAATCCTAGAAGCATGTAGTCTGTATTCGAGGTTGCTTTAACATAGTGAAGTGGTTGAAAATCCTACGTGGTAGGTTGTGGTATTACTCCCTTGAGCAAGGACGTTTCCGCATAAAATATCATGTGCGTGCATTGTTCTTTACGTTGTTTTACTTTTAATTTCGTTCATTAATGCATACAATAGTTGGGACCACGTCCCTAAGTTGGTGGGCATTTCGTGCAGTTCTTCATTTGGTATCAGAGTAGATTCTTCCTAAAAAGGTAACACCCAAGAAGGATCATCTAAATAGCAACATCACCAAATCTTGAAGAGGGTCAGGACAATACTATGGGTAGTGGAAAACTTATATGCATGACTTCATTATGGCTAAGGACTGTAAACTATGGGATGTTATTGTTGATGGGCTTTTGTTTCCACTAATCTAGTAAAAGTGGGTGATGTTACTTCCAACGTTCTCAAAACAAGGATGGAATATGATGAGGCTAACAGGATAAAGATAGAGAAAAACTTTAAATCTAAGAACTCCTCGTGTGTGGAATTGATCCTGATGAATGTAACAGGATTTCAACTTGTGAAACGGTCAAGGAAATCTGGGAATGCTTGCAAACTCTCCATGAGGGAACTAGTCAAGTTAAGGGGTCAAAGGTAGATATGTCGACTATGCAATATGAAGCTTTCAGTATGAAATAAGGTTAGATCATGTTGGGTTCATAGTATATGAAAGAAATGTGAATGGAAAAATAGAGAGTAAAATGGTGGAGGGAAAGAGACAATAAAATAGAAAGTGTACTCCCAAATTAGAAAGTTTACTCTTTCTCCCATATTGGTGGAAGAAGAGAACTTGAAAGTGTTTATAATCAAGAACACTTACTCCACATGATAAGTGAGGCAAGAAATAAGAGATGCCTCACGCTCGGCTTCAGCTTCAGATTTGGCTTTGGATTTGGAAAAGGATCGATCGATGAGATCTATCTTTTTGGATAAAATTTATTTGATGAAATCTGATCAATGACAAAAACACAGAAAATTTTTCTGTGTGTTTAATACTCCATTTATATGCATGCAGTAACAGTAACAGATGTAATGTTTCGACTAAATTGATGCACTATTTCTGTTTCGACTAAACTGATTTAGATTTTTGAAAAAATGTTTCCTGAACTAATAGATTGGTTTAAACAGATGCAATTCTTCAACGAAGTGATGCACTGTTTCGAAATGGTGCACTGTTTCATGAAATGGTATTATTGTTTCAACCAAAATATTGCTCTATTTTGGGTAAACAGGCATGCATTTTCAGAAAAGTCACACCTCTAAATTGAACCACTGCCACCTTTTCAAAGAGGCATGTTATGGTTATATAAACCTGGTTTCATTCACAGGTTTTGATATGAACGAAAATTTCAGAATAAAAATACTCTTCTTGCCTTAAAAATATTCTGTGTGATCACTCAAAACGTTCAGTGAGTTCGACGATATTTCAATTGTTTGAGGTACCGCTATAGTTGGTTTGTTTGGCCATTTTATCCTGGGAGGAAAATTCCGCAACCTCAGGTACAGTGAGGGAAATTATTTCCTTAAGAAAAGTTCGTGAATTCAGGCAACTTAACCATTTCTGTTTCATCTTTATTTCTGAAAAATAAAATAAACCTCTTATAAAGATCATTTTGATCTTGGGTAGAGGGTATTTTCTGTACTTCATTGCGTTCTTGTTCTTAAACTTGAACTAGTTGAAGTGGTTGTTTCTAGTATACAGATTCTTGTATCCATAGAAGGAAAATAACAATCTTAAGGAAATAATTTTACAGAATCTGTATTACTTTTTTTTGGAGACTAAAGCTTTAAGCTTTCTACTCCGCTTGAATTTAACTAGTAATTAGAAGACATAAATCTTCATTACAAGTTAAAGTTCACTCGGTTGGCGATTTGAAGTTATAAAAACTTCATCGTTAACTAGAAACAAGAAGAAAAGTTATTTAACTTTATAAGTAGTATTCTGAAAATGCTAAATTTTTTTGTCTTGTGGTGACAGGAAAAATAATAAGCGAAAGTCAAATGCAAGATGTAGCAACATCTGTGGGGGCAACTAATATTGCCACATCAAGTTGCACAAATGCTCCGCCTACAATGGCACCGGCGGAGAAGCACAGAAAATTTACGGGCATTGACTTTAAGCGATGGCAGCAAAAGATATTCTTTTACCTCACCACTTTGTGTCTGCAATGGTTCACAAGCGAAGACGCTCTTGAGTTGCCCGAGAGAACCTTGGACAAAGAGCGTTTCGAAATTGTAGAAGCTTGAAAACATTCAGACTTCCTTTGCAGGAATTATATTCTGAGTGGTCTCCAAGACGACCTCTACAATGTTTACAGTGGAACTAAGACATTGAAAGAATTGTGGGGGGCATTTAAACAAAAATATAAAACAGAGAATGCGAGAATTAAGAAATTCCTTGTTGCACGATTTCTGAAAAATACCTTAGTTGAACAAATTAAAAATGTTCTTAATACTCATATAAACTGTTTTGTAGGTTTGATTGTGAATGATACATTTCAAGTAGCAGCGGTAGTTGAGAAGCTACCACCTTTGTGGAAAGACTTCAAAAACTACTTGAAGCATAAATGCAAGGAGATGACTGTTGAAGATCTTATTATCCAACTGCGTATTGAAGAGGATAATAAGGCTACTCAGAGAAGGTCAAAAGGGAATTCTATAATTAATGGAGCACATATTGTAGAAGATGATCAAAACAATTCTAAGAAAAGAAAGAAAGCTGAACAAGGAAGCCACCAACCTAAGAAGAAATTCAAGGGAAAATGCTTCAATTGTGGCAAGATTGGCCACAAGTCCACGGATTGTCGTGCCCCAAAGAAAGGCAAGAAAAAGAATCAATCAAATATGATTGAATCCAACAAAGAATGTGATGATTTGTGTGTTATGTTCTCATAATGCAACTTGGTGGGAAATCCTCGCGAATGGTGGATGGATTCTAGTGCCACCCGTCATGTATGTGCCAACAAAGAGTTATTTTCATCATTTGCTCTGGCTCAAGTAGAAGAAATGATTTACATGGCTAACTCCGCTACCGCTAAGGTAGAAGGAACAGGAAAAATATGCTTGAAAATAACTTCAGGAAAGGTCTTGACCCTTAACAATGTTTTGTATGTTCCGGAGTTACGTAGGAATTTAATTTCTATTTCACTTCTAGACAAGAATGGATTCAATTGTGTAACCATTTCTGGAAAAATTATAATTAGGAAAGGAGAAATGTATGTAGGAAAAGGCTATCTCACCGAGGGCCTTTATAAGATAAATGTAATGACTGTTGAAATAAATAAAAGTTCAAATTCTTCTTATTTGCTTGAGTCTTATGATTTATGGCATGAACGTTTAGGCTATGTTAATTACAAAACACTATGAAAACTGATTAACTTAGAAGTTTTGCCAAACTTTGAGTGCAATAAATCAAAGTGTCAAACGTGTGTGGAATCAAAGTATGCAAAGCATCCTTATAAGTCCGTTGAAAGGAATTCCAATCCCTTAGACTTAATACACACTGACATTTGTGATATGAAGTCAACACCATCACGTGGTGGGAAAAAGCATTTCATAACTTTTATTGACGATTGCACTAGATACTGTTATGTCTACTTGCTAAATAGTAAGGATGTAGCAATAGATGCGTTTAGGAAATATAAAACTGAAGTTGAAAATCAGTTAGACAAAATGATCAAAATGATAAGAAGTGATATGGGCGAAGAATATAAATCTCCCTTTGCGCAAATATGTGTAGAGAATGGAATCATCCATCAAACTACGGCCCCATATTCACCTCAATCTAATGGAATTACGGAAAGAAAAAACTAAACTTTGAAGAAAATGATGAATGTCTTACTTATAAGTTCTGGTTTACCGCAAAACTTGTGGGGGAGGCTATTCTTACGGCCAATCGTATACTCAATAGAGTTCCCCATAGTAAGACACAATCAATTCCTTATGAAAAATGAAAAGGAAGAAAACCCAACTTGAAATATTTTAAAGTGTGGGGGTGTCTAGCAAAGGTCCAAATTACTATGCCTAAAAGGGTTAAGATAAGACCTAAGATGGTGGACTGCGTGTTCATAGGATATGCTAAAAGTAGTAAAGCATGTTGGTTTTTGGTTCATAAATTCGAACATCCATATATAAATGAAAATACAGAAATTGAATCAGATAATGCTGAATTCCTTGAAAATATTTACCCGTATAAACTTAGACATGAACAGTCTAGTGGAGGATCTAAACGACCTTGAGATGAACCAAGTGAGAACGTACATAATTAAGAAAATCCAAGATGTAGTACATGTCAAAGAACGTCAACTTTGTTTGGATCAGATTTTGTAATATTTCTCTTAGAAAATAAGCCTCAAACGTTTAAAGAAGCGATGTCGTCGTCAGACTCATCCTCTTGGAAAGAGGCAGTCAATAGTGAGATTGATTCAATCTTAAGCAATCATATGTGGTAATTGGTTGATCTTCCTCCAGGATATAAACCTTTAGGTTTTAAATGGATCTTCAAAAGGAAAATGAAAGCGGATGGTACTATTGACAAATACAAGGCAAGACTTGTAGTAAAAGGTTTCAAAAAAAATAAAGTTCTTGATTACTTTGATGCATACTCGCCTGTAAAAAGGACAACATCGATTCAAATGCTAATTTCCTTGGCGTCGGTATATGATCTTGAAATCCACCAAATGGATTTGAAAACCGAATTCTTAAATGGAGAATTAGAGGAAGAAATTTACATAGAATAGCCTGAGGGTCTTGTGGTTCCAGGAAAAGATAATAATGTGTGTAGACTTATTAAGTCAATGTATGGACTAAAGCAATCACCTAAACAATGGCATACAAAGTTTGACCAAACCATATTGGCAAACGGGTTCAAGATAAATGAATATGATAAATGTGTTTATATTAAAGACACTCTAAATCACCAAGTCATTGTTTGTTAAATGTGGATGATATGTTAATCATCAGTAGAGACATTTCTGACATAAATGCAACAAAACGAATGCTCGAGAGCAAGTTTGATATGAAAGACCTTGGAGTTGCAGATGTGATCTTAGGTATAAGAATCCATAGAACTCCACAAGGGTTGGCATTGTTAAAGTCTCGTTATATTGAAAAGGTACTTGGCAAATTCAAGTATATGGAATTCGGTATTGCCAAGACTCCATTGGATGCGAGCTTTCTACTTTGAAAGAATGAAGGTGAAAGTGACTCACAATTGGAGTATGAAAGAGTATTGGGATGTTCAATGTATATAATGAATTGTACACGGCTAGACATAACATGCGCTATCAGTACATTGAGACGGTACATGAGTAATCCCAACAAAATTCATTGGATGACATTGAAAAGAGTTTTGGGTATCTTAAATACACTTAAGATTATGCTTTCCATTATAATAAATATCCTGCGGTACTTGAAGGATATAGTGATGCAAATTGGATCACCGGATCGAATGAAGTAAAATCCACAAGTGGATATGTATTTACTATCGATGGAGGAGAAGTCTCTTGGAAATCGTCTAAACAGACTTGTATTGCTCGCTCTATAATGGAATCTAAATTTATCGCATTGGATAAAGCCGGTGAAAAAGTAGAATGGCTCCAAAATTTCTTGGAAGATATTTTGTATTGGCCTAAGCCAGTGGCACCAGTATGTATACACTGTGATAGTCAAGCGGCTATAGGTAGGGCAGGGAGCATTATGTATAATGGTAAATCTCGTCACATATGACGGAGACATAATACCGTTAGGGAACTTCTCTCTAATGGAATTATCACTGTTGACTATGTAAAGTCAAAGGACAATATGTCGGATCCACTTGCAAAAGGCCTATCTAGAGAAGAAGTGGAAAGGACATCCAAGAGAATGGGTTTAAAGCCTAGGACAAATCAGCATGGCGGTAACTCTACCTAGCAGACTGGAGATCCCAAGAGTTAGGTTTAAGGAGATCAAACAAAGTTGTGTCTGACAGGTTCAATATTGTCAATTACCCAACCCATTCTCATGATGTAGACAATGTATAGTAAACAAGGATAAGACTTAAGGTGAAAAGTCTTTTAATGATTATCTAAATTTGGCATATTTGACCAAATAGTTTAATATATAGGATTAAACATTTAGAAATCACCTATGTGAGGGAGAAATATAAGCAGCTTCAAGGACAATGTTAATAATGGCCTATTCTCTAAGCTCTCATGAAACCGGGACGTGTTCATGGCTGAAAAGAATAAAACCGTGAGAACCAAAAACATTAAAAGGCTGGTTGTGTGACATGTATTGTCTAGGTGGACATTAAATCTCGACGCTTCAAAGATATCAAATCTATTGATTGACCGAGTGCATCCGATGCATGTTCACTACGGAAAGTTCAAAAGGAAAGCCACTTATTCAGATGCAATCAGTCTTTGCTTGATGATCACATACTTGTTCGTAAAACTTTTATGAAAAATAGACATTCCCCATTCATGTGGGGGATTGTTGGGTGATAACGCTCAATCTACAGCTCTCGTGGGAGTGTAAAGCGGTCGTTAGCAAATATAGAACCCAACCTGGGTTGGGTATCGATCCCACAGAGAATAGCTTGGCCAACAAGCAAGAGAAATTACTAGACTTTTAGTGCAAGTTTCGTAGGAAAGGGGGGATTGTAGTATGTAACCAAAACAAGAATGTAAGAACTGAAAATAGCAAAATAAAGAGAGATTGTCACGTGTGTTGTAAACAATGAGAATTGAGGCGTTGGGGTTATGTCCACCTTCTGAGGTATACGTCTCTATTGGCTATGAGTGTGTAGAGTCTTGACATGTAATTGCTTATAGAGAATTGTAGTCGATGGTAAATCCAAGCGTCTCTCGACCTAAACAAGGACTATTTCACTTTAACTCTCTCGAGCTTAAAGCGTGACTAACGGTACGAATTCTCCAAGAAGTTAGTCCAGGTACGGCACTAGCTTTTTAATAGGAAAGGGTGTCCTACTACCTTGACATTATCTCTTTTCCAGACAAATAACTTTTCTCTCGAACAAGTCAGATGTTAGACTGGCGTTGGTCTATGCGTCTTCTTTTCTAGACAAATAACCTTTCTCTCGAACAGGTTAGATGTTAGAATGGCGTGTTCTTGTGTTTGAACCGCAAAGAATGTAGATTTAAGATGAAGAGAATAATGATATAAGCAATATACTTGTCTTGAACTCACAAACTCATAGCTATAGATAGTAACTCATTCGGCTTCCATAACCCCAACTAAGAGATTTAGTTACCCATGAATGCGAAGGATATCACGTTTTGCATGGTGGATGGCGTGAATAGTAGGTGTTTGGCGTGTGGTTTTAGTGATTCCGTAGCAAGTAACGATTCTCTTGTTGTGGAATTTAAGAGTAGAAGAATGAAGAATTGAGAATGGGTTGTAGGAAGATGTCTTAATTGTAAGGAGATGAATGAATTGTCAGAATGTCTCCCTCCCTCCTTTAAAATCTCTAACATGATAGGGTATTTATAATACTCCTATCCTACTCCTACTAAACTAATAAAATAAATAACCAAATCCTAATATACTAATGAAATCCTTGACCCAATTGTACTAGGGTAAGGTTACAAAATTATAATCCAAATAGAATGATGAAACACATAACCTAATTGCACTAGGTTAATGTATTATGGCAAAAATCCAGCTTTGTGTCTGTAAGTCCCAAAGTCTTCAGAAATGCTGTTTTAGCCCGGGACAGATTTTCCATGCAGCAGATTTAGTCCTTTATGCGTCCAGCTCCTTTCCATCTCGTTTGTGAGCTTTCTTTTGCGTCAAGTAAGCCATAAATTGCTGTATTTTGCATCATTTATACCTGAAACTTTCCTAATCACATTTGTTAGCTCATTTACAGGAAAAAGGACTAAAAGTGTACGAAATAGATAATTAGTTCTCGAAACTAGGCTAAAATATGGGCAAAATATATTGATATAGGCGCGTAATTTCGCCTATCATCATTGGGTTCATAATATATGAAAGAAATGTAAATGGAAAAGTAGAGAGTAAAATGGTGGAGGAAAGGAGACACTAAAATGGAAAGTGTACTCCCAAATTAGAAAGTTTACTCTTTCGCCCATATTGGTGGAAGAAGAGAACTTGGAAGTGTTTATAATCAGGAACACTTACTCCACATGATAAGTGTGGCAAGAAATAAGAGATGTCTCGCACCGTCATCGTCGCTCGCTCGGCTCG
The DNA here is from genome assembly GCF_002878395.1 of Capsicum annuum. Classification (NCBI taxonomy): domain Eukaryota; kingdom Viridiplantae; phylum Streptophyta; class Magnoliopsida; order Solanales; family Solanaceae; genus Capsicum; species Capsicum annuum. The sequence goes on along the minus strand of NC_061117.1, from coordinate 213,960,922 downwards.
GCTTCGGCTTCGGCTTTGGCTTCGGATTTGGATTTGGATATGGATTTGGATCGATCGATGAGATCTATATTTTTGGATAAAATTTATTTGATGAAATATGATCAATGATAAAAATGCAGGAAATTTTTCTGTGTGTTTAATACTCTATTTATATGCATACAGTAACAGTAACAGATGCAATATTTTAACTAAACTGATGCATTATTTCTGTTTTGACTGAACTGATGTAGATTTTTGAAATAATGTTTCCTGAACTAATACATTGGTTTGAACAGATGTAATTCTTCAATGAAGTGATGCACTATTTCGAACTGGTGCACTGTTTCATGAAAAGGTATACTATTTCAGCTAAAATACTGCACTATTTTGGGTAAACAGACATGCATTTTCAGAAAAGTCACACCTCTAAATTGAACCACTGCCACCTTACCAAAGAGGTATGTTATGGCTATATAAACCTCTTTTCATTCACAGGTTTTGATATAAATGAAAATTTCAGAATAAAAACACTCTTCTTGCCTTAAAAATATCTGTGTATTCACTCAAAACATTCAGTGAGTTCGATGATATTCCAATTGTTTGAGGTACCGCTACAGTTGGTTTATTTAGCCATTTTATTCTGGGAGGAAAATTCTGCAACCTTGGGTATAGTGAGGGGAATTATTTCCTTAAGAAAAGTCTGTGATTCGGATGACTTGGCCATTTCTGTTTTATCTTTATTTCTGAAAATAAAATACACCTCTTATAAAGATCACTTTGATCTTGGGTAGAGGGTATTTTCTGTACTTCATTGAGTTCTTGTTCTTAAACTTGAACTAGTTGAAGTGGTTGTTTCTAGTATACAAATTCTTGTATCCGTAGAAGGAAAATAACAGATCATTCAAGAAATGCACAGTAGGTTCACTTCTATCACTGATGCACTTCATTTCCTTGGTGAGGATATATATCCGAGCTACCAAACAGGTTCACAAAGTCCTAAGGATATTACCTAAGTCATGGAAGAACAAGGAAAATACAATAACTGAAGCTAAGGACCTAAAGACCCTAACTATGGATGAGTTGCATGGGAATCTTAAGACTTATGAACTCAAGAAACAATAAGACAAAGCTAGAAGTGAGCAGAAGAAAGAAAAGAATTTGGTGTTGAAATCTGCAAATTATTTTTCTCTTTAAGTTGAACAAAATAATTGAAAAAACTACAAATATGCTTAGCCAAGCGAGTGCCAAATCAAATATTGCTACAGTAAAGCCAATCTACTAGCAACTTGAGAAAATTGAAGGAAAGGTATCTTTTAAGTCTTGAATGAAAGATTGGTGACATTGACCAACAGATAGGGTCAAACATCATTAGAATACTTGATTAAGTTAATTGTGGACTTGATTAATATTTTTAAAACGTTCTAATCTTTTCAAAAATACAAATCAACCCAACCCACACCTCTCTTCAATCTAAATCAATCACTCTCTCCTCTCTCTCCAGCTTCTCTCAATTCTCTTCCAGCCAATAGTTCTGCAAAATTTCTCCCTTCAACCTCTGGTGACAAATAGTCGAGCAAGTTTTTTTTCGACTTTCAACTATCAATTAACGTGAATACTTCTCTAGTGACAACAACTTTGAGTTTTTCGTCCTCCCATTTCCTTTTTCACAGGTAAAAAATTATGAATAAACAGAGGAACTTGAGCCAACTACTCTTCTAGTATTGAAATATGAACTGAATAAAACCTTAATTTCTGGCATTTCTGCATTTCTTCTTCTTGTTTTCGTACTGTTGATTCAAATTTATTGGTGATTTTTTATCACAGTTGATGTTCTTAGTGTGTGTGTATGTGATGTGTTAGTGTTTTGGGTTGATTTATTATTGTCTTGGTAGAAATGGTATTGCAACAGTTGAAATATCTGATGTAATAGATGAAACATATGATGTAACAGATGAAAATCTGATGCAACAGATGAAAAATCTGATGTTACAGATGAAAAATCTGATGCAACAGATGAAAAATCTGATGCAACAGGTGAACAATCTAACAGATCATTCATCTGTTGCGACAAATAACTCTTCTGTTTGGAAGAAATCTAAACAATATTGATCCAATAGATAACTTATTAGTGATCTATTTTTATTCTTTTCAATGGTTTACTCTTCATTTTACAACAAATTAGGACTATTTTTATTCTTTCCAATGGTTTACTCATCCATTGCAACAAGTCAATTATCTGTTGCAACAGATAACATAGCTGTTGTAACAGATTATTGATCTATTTTTATTCTTTCCAATGGTTTACTCATCCATTGCAATAGGTCGGTTATATGTTACAACAGATAAAATATCTGGTGCAACAGATAAAATATCTGGTGCAACAGATTAGTGATCTATTTTTATGGTTTCCAATGGATTACTCATCTGTTGCAACGGGTCAGTTATGTGTTGTATCAGATAAACTACCAGGTGCAATAGATAGAGTTGTTTTTATGGTTCTCACGAATTACTCATCCGTTGCAACAGGTCGATTATATATTGCAACAGATAACATACTTGGTGCAACAAATTAGTTGTCTGTTGGAACTGTTATATTACTGTTATGCATTAATTAATTATAATCTATGTTATGTTCCTGTTAATTTAAGATAACATGGCTCCCAAAAGAAAAGAAATCGAATCAAGTCCAAGTAAAGGAATAAGTGCAGCAACTCTGCTACATCCACCACTCTATGAGTTTGCTTTATAAGTGTTATCTTAATCAGGAGCAGAAGATAGTCAACACGGGGCGGAGGAATCTTTCAAAAGAGATGATCCAAATGATAATAGCCCTTCCGTCGAAGAGTTGGTCAAAATCTTCAGCATTTATCGTTATCCTGTGAAAATACAGTATGATGGTGCCACAGATTTAATGGGTGATCTCGTGGTTAAGTCATTCATAGGAAAATCTTTTGAAGCCTTCAGAAAAATACTTCGAGAAGAAAAATTGGATTCTTATTTCAGGGAAAGCTGCTTTGGGCAATATCTTGATATGTCGGAGGACAACAATGCTAGTTTCCAGATGAAAAGGTATGTGATCTTCTCAAGTGCAGGTTTATGTATGAAAACAAAGATATTATGGATGAGGTGTGGATAAATTACTGTGGCATGCCTATTTATTTTGGTTGGGAGGATTTTTCCATAGTTATCGGACTAAAATATTATCCTCCTTCTCTTTCTCAAGTTATACCTACTCTGACCCAAAAAAAAGCACCCCGCACACCCAAAAAAAGAAAAGGCAAGTCGAGTGATCGTGATAACTTGGTGTCCATTGTTGGTCTAAGCTTCAAAATAAAAATCTGATTGAAGCTTTGAAAGGTAAAGGACTTTTAAAGAAGCACAAGCAATCATTATGCTTGGTTTGGTTTGTCATAATGTTCTTTGGGGTGAGAGATGTTAACAACAACATAAGCCTCAGTTTAATAAATCTCTCTGAGGATCTTAAGGCATTTAAAAGCTATCCTTGGGGTTATGTAAGCTTCAAAATGACTGTCGAATATTTGTTGACTCCGTTAATGCCAAAAACAGTCAACTTATATACTTTTCCATGGGCTTTCATGGTAAATATTTCTTTTATCATGATATGATTCATCATTTTTTTATTCAATAATGCTTTTGATTTATTGACGTTATGTTATAGGCTTGGGCATTGAAGTCATTCCTTATTTGAGACGAGTGAACTATCGGAAGAAGTTTCCTGTCCAAGAATTTTGAGATGGTTGTAGGCCAAAATCGATAAAAATTTAAAATTTCTTGATCTTTTCAATCCCCCCAAGTAAGCAGTAAGTCCAATTCTAATTAAATTTTTGTTTTAATTAATGATTAAATGATTTCATCATCATTCTTAATATATGTACCAATTTATTTTAGATTGTCCATCCGTAGCTTATTCCGACCAACTAAGAGTTGAAAATGTCATTTTTTCTTACTTCATGATCTGTGCAAACTTTATCGGACCCTAAGGTCGTTGATGGAATAAAAATGGAATTGTTTGGAGCAACAACCATAACGAGAAAAATAATTTTGGAGGGTGAGGCTAATGATGCTCCTCTGACAGTTTTTGAAATAACAAGTCATTATGATTATGATCATAATAGTTGTACAAATTTTTCTCCATATTTTGCCACATCTAACGAATGTTCTTCATGCAAATGCCAAGACTGCAAGGTGAAATACGATAGAGTGATTAATGCTATCAATGCACTAAATGCTTTTGTAAAGAAAATGACATCTAAAGAAAATGACATCTAAGAGGGGTGTCATTCCATCAAAGAGGATTTCATATCCAGACACTCCACTAGAGATCAAGGCAGCTAAGAGGAAAAGGAAGGACACTTTTAAGGCATCATCAATCATCAAAAAAATCAAGATTGCAATGCCTCTGTCTTTGTCTTGCACCGATGTTCAGTGTGTAAGGGCCACAGAAGAGCAGCATGAACTGAAGAAGGTGAATGTACATCATCTATTCCAAAAAAAACAACAAGCACATATCTATTTCAGCAGATGATACATCTACTGAAAATTATCAAATAGTTATATACATTTGTTGCAACTGTTGTCTAACCCATTGCATCATATTTGTTATCTGTTTTAATAGATGAGTCATATTGCAACAGATGGGTCATTTGTTCGAAATTTTCGTACTGCTCTGATTTACCTGTTCGAATCTATCCCAACAGATAATTCATCTGATGCAACATAAGACTCATTTGTTTCAATAGATGGAAAATCTGTTGCATATCTCTACTTAGCATTGACAATTCTGGCTTTCTAGGTGGATGTCACAACTACTGCCAAAGAGCATAATATGACAGTTGATAATCCATCAACTGCTTCCAAAGATGAAGAAAAAATAGAGTCTGTCAGTTTGGCAGAATAGAAGAATACCTATTTGAAAGGTTCAGCATCTCAGACGAGGCTCTAAAAAACCTAACACGGTTGATCAACAACTATTCAGAATGTATTGTCAATGGGTTGTTAAAGCATCATGCCAGTAGTAACATAAATCAATTTTATGGATATTGGTTTATACAATTCTTGTTGTAAGAACCTGATATTAACACATATAAATCATCATGTAGAAAATAAAATAACGAGCGCTACAAAGTAAATGAATCGAGTCTTGGTTTTGATATGTTCAACTTTATTGTTGCACATCCCAGAATGAAGAATTGGTTCTATTTGATGTCACAGCCTCAAACTTGCTGGAATGATGAGGTTTAAATGTCATACATATTACCATTAATTAATACTTTATTTAATTATATCTACGTATTGATTTTTTCATCATGTAATCAAACATATTTGATAATATGTGCAGCATATCGATGTTATTTTTTACTACCTCCGAAAGAAGGCCAAGTTGCAAACACAAGAACAATACAGATACACAACAGGCAATTATTTGTACAAAGTTTACATCAATAATGCCTACGATAGGTATTATCAACAGCAGCCGGAAGTTTTCCAAAACGAGAAATGCTTAATCAACATCATCAAAGGTTTTAGAATTTTGGATGGCTTACCTTGGCATTTGGCCGACGAAGTGTACATTCCAATCAATTATGGTGATGAATTCCATTGGGTGTTGGCTGTCGTCGTTCTAAAAGAGAGGAGCATCCGAGATTATGACTCAATGTCGCGAAGGAGACGTTCGGGGCCGTCATTTAAGATACAAAAGCTGACCAAAATATTGCCTACCTGACCAAAATATTGCCTACTTACCTTGATATGAGTAGCTTTTTGGATCAAAAGGTTCGTACTGGTTGGTCGACAATTGAAACATACCGAGATAAAATGGCTAATTCATTTGATGTACAATATGTTGAAGGAATTGCTCAACAAACCATTGGTAGCCTATAAGTTTAAGTGTCATGATTTAGTTTCATTTCACAAATTTCACAACGCTTGCATGAACTGCAAGATATGGATTATCTGATTTTTTATAACGCAGGGATTGTGGTCCTTTTGTTGCCGCCTATGCCGAGTATTTGAGTGATGGATTACAAGTACCAAATGATGGACTTAATGCCGGATTACTCCGTAAAAGATATGCTGCTCTTTTATGGAAATATGGAGAAGCGAAAGCTCAGAAGCCATACGCAACCGACGTTAAAGATCCACGATGACCAAAGCTGAATTTCATAGCACTGGATGAAGAACAACTTGTCCATATTGATTAGTTCTTTATAGCTTGAGCCCGTCAATATAATAACCTATCCTCCTTGGTTTAACTTGTTGATTTATTTGTAGAGTAGATCGTTTGTACCCATAATGATTTTTTTTACATTTCATTTATTTGTTGAGTTAGTTCATGTAATTTTTGAAGGCTTCGATTTATTTTATTCTGTCTATAAATATAATTAATTCTGAGTTTTGAACATGTTAATTGAAATGGAGTACTAGATTCAAATATTGCAACAGATAATACATCTACTGCAACAGACGACATATCTTATCAAATAGATTTAGACATATGTTGCAACATGAGATGCAATACGTAGGTCATCTGTTGGAAATTATGTAACAGGTCTTCCTACTTTTTTTATTTGCTCCAACAAATTACCGATCAGTTGCAACAAATAAGTTATATGTTGCAATAGATCATAAATCTATTGCGGTAGACAGACGAGGAATATATGCATAACGCAATAGATGACCAACCTATTCCAACAGATAATCAATTTGTCATAACAGGTACTATATCTGTTATGACAGATATAAAATCTGTTGCATTATAAAAATTCAACTTTGCCAGACATAAAAATTATTTCCTCTACATATATAGTGAATTGGCTTGAAATGAAAATTTTTTATCGTGTTCGTCTCTATCATTGTACATGTTCTTTTTTATACATGGGCTCCAACCATTTAGTTAGTACCCCATATGCCCAGACCCATTGCATTTTTCCCATAATGGTATTGTATACACTGATCATTTGTGTGCCGATCAGCAAACACTCGATGTATGCAAGCGAGTACGGCCCACACGCTGCACCGGTTGTATTTTTTGGGAGCTGGATGTTCTTATTTTGACCTTCAAAAACCCATGATTTCTTCGCCAAGACTTCAGCCGGTAAATGATCCATCAGCTTACTCTGCGTTAACAACTTGGGCAACAACTTCAAGAGAGGTTGCATGTGGGTTAAAAATGTCTTCTCTCTGAACACAGGTAAGTTGCAGTCATAAACCTTAATATTTCCCTCGTATAGTAGTATCTCAACAGTGATAAAATGGGTGACATCCATGTTCATGACTGCAAGGATTCTCTTTGCCTTGGTCCAACTCTTGCCGTGTGGATATGGCCTCTTCCCTCTAACATATTTAATCACTTCTTCATCCCATTGGAATGTAGAAACTAACTGATTAAATTTCGGGCCACCAAAATCAGCTATCTTATAGAGTTTAGCGTACCTATCCTTGAAATTATTGTAAAAGTTGAGGTCCGTTATCCTATCGGCAGACAATTTTTAAATAGGTTAGTAATTGTAAAGAATAAAAACACAGTCAAAAGAATCCAATATAGAGAGTTCTCTGAATCAGTTCACAGATTACCCAGCTAACGCAACTTATACAACAGATATGTATTATGTTACAACAGAATACCAAGTTTTCAAAATAGATTACACATCTGCTGCGTAGATTTTTCTTCATGGAGTAGATTGGAAGGGTAGGTTAGAAAAAGTAAACTTACCTTGTCCTCGTACCACACGCACATATTTTTCATATTTGAAAAGTCTTTGGTGGCAAATAAATGCATGGTGTATTCTTTTTTAACCTTCATCTTGATGAATTCTTCCAGTTCCTTCTTCTTTTCCTTGCCAAGCGCCACGAATATGTCCACCTTCTTCGGCGGACCCTGAACTTCAATAACTATTGGAGATGGGGGAGTTGCATTTTTTACTGATTTTAGAACAAAGAGAATTTGTCTAATTTTTCTTCTCTTCCTCCTAACCTCCACTGTAGGAGTGCATATCTCCCTTACCTCATTAGATGGTATGACACCCCTCCTGGATTTCAACTCCTTGGCAGCCTTAGCAATAGCCTCTAGCTTATCGAGAAGTTCATCCTCTCTATCCTTACATACTTTGTATTTGAAATGAGAACATAAGTATGGGGAGGGGTGAGACGGACCACTATAAGGGTGGGAGGGACCGGTGTAGGGGTGAGAGTAAGGACCTATGCAAGAGGTGTTTTCAAACATATTTATTTTTTGCTGAGCACAAACATACTCATAATCACGACTAGCAGCAGAAGCAGTAGTAGGATGGTTGCCACCATCACAAACAACTCCACCAGCAACACCCTCAAAAGAAGCACCCGGATCTGTTGTAGTTTGAGTTTAGTCATGAAGAGCTTCAACATTAGACTGACCTTGCCTAACTGCTCTTCTTATGGATGTTTCTCTATCCAATTGCTTTTGTATTAACTCTACCGTTGGGTCTTTTTTTGTATCAACAAGACTCAGAGTAAGAAAAAAAGTCATCCCCAGCTCATCAATGGTAGGTACGATCCAAGGATGCACAACCTATAAAAAATGACAGGAGGAATTTAAATCATATAATAATAATTTGCAGTTAGTTGGGTTACATGGGGCTCGGGTTATGTTAACACAGCCAACTTATGCAATAGATAATTGAGCTACCGCAATAGCTGATCTGTATGTTGAAACACATTAATAATATGTTGCATCAGAATACCCATCTGTTGTATAATTTACAGTAGATGAGTAATTTGTTTAGTAGGTTTTAGAGAACAGATGAACATATGGTTAATCTGTTGCAAAATATGGATCGTTTGTTGCAACAGATTACCCATCTGTTGCACCAGTTGCAGTTGACGGGTAATCTGTTACAACAGATGGAACATCTATTTTAATATCTTTCTTTGAGGCAAATTATTTTAGTTGAAAGAAGGCATACTGCATCATCCGGAGGGTTAAAGAGATAAGCCTCATTAATATTTTTTTTGCTGCTCTCTACTGCAGCCAACCACCTAAGGATCCTTGGATGAGAAATCTTATTCGGGTAATCCGTGAATTGCTTTCAGAGGGGAGGAATGGCTTCACATACCCAAGCCTAAAAATTGTAAACAGGAAGCAACCAAAAAAAAGTCGCAAGTATATTCAATATAAATTAATGAATGAGTAAAAATAGTGATCAATTTTACCATGTAAGCCCAAGGAAAGCCGTATAATGTGGTCGTCTTTGGCTTTAGCTCTTTCAGTAAATATTTGACAGTCAAGTAGTAGCTGTCGTAGCCCCAGGGATAATTTTTGAATTTCCCAAAATCATCAGCAAGCACCAACAAATTATGTTCTATGACTTTCTTGAAGTATCTTGCCAATAAAACGGAATGGACAAACCAAACTAAGCACAATTGCTCCCTGTAGTGCTTTGGTATATCTTTATTCTTAAGATCCGCTATCAAATTCTTCACTTTGTATCTAGGTCCAAAAATGCCCAACAACCCAACTTTTTTTACCTTGCGTTTGTTGGACCCTTTGTGGGGTATTTTCTTGAAGGTGGGTTCTTTTGGATGATTGCATCTCAAGCCCGTCACAATGGAAAACTCTTTCAATCCAAAACAAACCAGCATGCCACAGTAGTTGATCCAGACTTCATTCATATTATTTCTGCCCTCCTTCAGACCTCCATTATCCCCCGCATACATGATCCTGCGCTTAAGAAGGCCATATATCATGATCATTAGAAAACGGAGAGGGCGGGGCCCAGATAGCTCAAGAAAGTGTGTAAAGCAGCTCTTCTTAAAAAGTCCATCTATGTTTTCCTTCTTCATAATACTCCTAAGTTCATCAAAAGGTTTCCCCAACTGACATTTAAGTACAAGATCATCAAATACTACATTAGGGTTATTCATCAGCATCACAACTTGAAACTTGTCAATAGTAATGGTTTTGAAAGAATCATACTGGAATTTCGATATTATTTCATGCCCCATTGGTGAGGAGGAGTTATCACTTTCCTCGGTATCATTTTGCCCGACTGAGATTGTTCTGGAAGTTCCTCCAAATCTATCTGTGCTCTAGCCTTTTTTGTTTGGTGATCGGAAGTTGATCCACTTTCTCCACTTTCAGTTTCTTTTCTTTTGGGAGACATCTTTTAACTACAAACAAAAGAAAAACAAAAATACATTGCATTTGATGTCTGCATAATTTTTTTTAAAAAAGGTGAGACAAATTTCAATAAATTATTCTTACCACGTAACCAAAAAAAATACTCCAACGAACATCCCATTAGTTGGAACAGATGGGGAACCCGAATCTTTTTGAAGACCTATTTAATATCTCCCCGCAGATATTTCACCTGTTGCAACAGGTGGAGAAATTTCATTAAATTATTCTATGCCACATTACAAGAAAATAATCCAACGGATAACCCATCAGTTGGAACAGATGGGGAATCTGTTTGAAGACCTATTTAATATCTCCTAACAGATCTTTCACCCATTGCAACAGATGGACTACCACCACCACAACCAATGCCATAACCAATGCCACCAAGACCACCACCAATGTCACCAATGCCACCAATACCAATACCAACACCAAGACCACCGACACCAAAAAACACAAATACCAACACCACCAACAACAGCGACCAACAACACAAACACCATCCAACAATACCACGACAGTCAACAAAATATTGAGAGAAACACTAGGGTTTTCTCTGGTGCTTCTTACTTTTTTAGCATCAAAACTCAAAATTGTTAACCCATTCTCAAAGATAATACAACTAAAAGTCTTCTTTTTTATCATTAACTAAAAAGCCCTATTTTTTAGAATAAAGAACAAATGTATAAATCTTCTCGAACTCTATTACACGTAAAGATAGAGAATACAATGGATACAAGTGGGAATGAAGTCGAAAGAAACAACTATATATAGTCGTAAATGGGAAGAAAATCGACCTATTTTGAAGGGTTGAGTAGTTGTTGTTTGTATTGTTGAGAGGAAGAGGACACCCCAAGAGAGAGAGAAAGAGAAGATCGAGAACTTAAGATTTGAAATGAAAAGTTTTTCGCACAAATGGATGATTTGTATGGGTTGATTTGTAATTTTGGAAAAGAATGACAAGTTTTGAAATTGCTAATTTGGTTCAAATTAATATTAATTAATTTTAAAAAATTTAAAAGATATAGTTTTAAAAATATTGAGTTGATGAGAACTCATTTCAACTCAGAGTGATTGATCGATGACTTGGGTCGGGATGAACGCAATACCAACGCAATGCAATTGCAAAGACTCAATTAGTTTTGTAGTTGACCCTGCGAGCTCATTCACTCATCCCTAGTTCCACCTAAATCAACTTAGGTATTATCACTATCCTAACATTGAGTTGATGAGAACTCATTTCAACTCAAAGTAATCGATTGACGACTCAGGTTGGGATGAACGCAATACCAGCACCATGCAATTGCAAAGACTCGATTGGATTTGTAGTTGACCCTGCGGGCTCATTCATTCATCCCTAGTTCCACCTAAATCAACTTAGGTACTATCACTATGCTAACATTGAGTTGATGAGAACTCATTTCAACTCAGAGTGATCGATCGACGACTCGGGTCATGATGAACGCAATACCAATGCTATGCAATTGCAAAAACTCGATTGAATTTGTAGTTAACCCTATGAGCTTATTCATTCATCCCTAGTTCTACCTAAATCAAATTAGGTACTATCACTATCCTAACATTGAGTTGATGAGAACTCATTTTAAATCAGAGTGATTGATTGATGACTCGGGTCGAGATGAACGCAATACCAGCGCCATACAACTGCAAAGACTCAATTGGATTTGTATTTGACCCCTGCGAGCTCATTCATTGATCCCTAGTTCCACCTAAATCAACTTAGGTACTATCACTATCCTAACATTGAGTTGATGAGAACTCATTTCAACTCAAAGTGATCGATCGATGACTCAGGTCGGGATGAACACAATACCAACGCCATGCAATTCCAAAGACTCAATTAAATTTATAGTTGACCCTTTGAGATTATTCATTCATCCCTAGTTCCACCTAAATTAACTTAGGTACTATCACTATCCTAACATTGAGTTGATGAGAACTCATTTTAACTCAGAGTGATCGATCGATCGACTTGGGTCAGTATGAACTCAATACCAATGCTATGCAATAGCAAAGACTCGATTGGATTTATAGTTGACCCTGCGAACTCATTCCTTCATCCCTAGTTAACCTAAATCAACTTAGGTACTATCACTATCTAACATTGAGTTGATGAGAACTTATTTCAACTCAGAGTGATCGATCGATGACTCAGGTTGGGATGAACACAATACCAATGCCATGTAATTGCAAAGACTTGATTGAATTTATAGTTGACCCTACGAGATCATTCATTCATCCCTGATTCCACCTAAATCAATTGCAATAAAATCTGTTGCAACAAACGACTAAGCTGTTGAAAATTTTCAAACAGGTACATATATGTTACAACAAATGACATATGTAATTTAATTATCAAATAGATATTTGCATCTGTTGTGACAAATGAATGAGCTATTGGAAATTTTCAAACAGATATTTATATCAGTTGTAACAGATGACATATCTAATTTTATTAATTATCAAATGAACATTTTCATCTGTTGTCACAGATGACTGAGCTGTTAGAATTTTTAAATAGATATTTATATCTGTTGTAACAGATGACTGAGCTGTTCGAATTTCTAAAAAGATATTTATATATGTTGCAATAGATGACATATTTGATTGAAAATTTGTTTTCTCTTTTAATTTTAAAGCAAGAAGCTTCTGGTCCAAGTAGATAATATCAAGTAGTAGTACTTACTACTAAAGGCAGTTAAAAATATTTCTTGAATATCTCAAAAGTGAGTTCATTGAGCAGTCTTGTCTTGTCTTTACCATGTCAGTAGTCTTAGCCTTCCTCGTGTGCCTAAAATTATTAATGAAATTAATGAATATTAATTAATGAATATTTAAAACCACCACGTCTACATACACAATACATCTATAGAAATTATCTCATCTCTTCTTTCAGCTGTAGTTTATTTTATTCAACTCTCATATTTTTCTCTCTCCTCTTTAGGGTCACAGCCTTTTTTCTCTCTTTTCTCTTCTCTTCTCATAAAGATCTTTTCGGATCTAAACCCATTCATATCTTTTCTCAACTTAAATTTCTATTTTGATCCCCTTTTTTATATTAAGGTATGATTCATTATTGCTCTTTCATTCTCGTCTTCTTCTTTGCAAGTTATTTATATCTGTTTTTTATTTAATTACTATTTACCCATATCATATTTATTAGAAAAATTAAGGAACTAGTAAGTATTGAATAATCAATTCGAGAATTTTTATTAGAAAATGAGAAAAAAGTCATCTGTTGGGAGAAGTTTAAAAGTCTTGTTGGCAGTATCATTTTTTTGTATGTATTTTATTTATTTCATTATTGTTAATGCAGTTATTGATGTTGGTGGTAGGATTAGCGTTGTTGGAACTTATGGTGTGGTGTTGTTGATGGTTCTAGAACAAAAGATGTTACTTCTTGGTTGTTGATGATGTTGTTGGGACAAATGTTGTTTTTTTGTTGATGTTTATGTTATTGTTGATGTTGCAACAAATGGAGAAACTGTTGAAACAAATAAAACCACCAGAAAAGTTGTTTGATGTATTCCATCAGACTCCATATCTATTGCAACAGACTTCACATTTGTTGCAACAGACTCCACATCTGTTGCAATAGATGGATAATGTTCTTTTTGTGACATCAATTTTTTCCTCTTCTTTGTAGATATAAGGAACTGACAGTTGATCAACTTTTGACGGACTATCGCAAGAGGCTTTAGTAAATATGGGATCGGAGAAATAAGCTGCTTGCAGATGGAACCACTTCATATGTGGGAGGTATGTATTACTGATAATGTTATCGTAGAAACACACACAGAGTGCACTAATTTTGTAAATAATGTTTTTACTGATTAGTCATAGATCGTTCAAACAAGATGTCTGCAATTTTACAGTTAAGTTTCGTAGGTCCAAACTGATAAGGATAAGGGACCATGAATATAGTTCTGATAGCCTATTAAGATTTAATGTCAGTTGTTGCTCATGTTTATTTGTCAAGCATTGTGAAGGGATTTAGTTTTAGTGTCATTGTAAAGAGATTCAATAGAGATTGGACTAACTTTTAGGGTGCATTGGACCCTAAGAGGGCCTTTGAAGCTTAGCATGCATCTAATAAGAATGAAAAAACAGTATAGTTATTGCCCTGGCTAAAATTTATATGGCTGGGTTGCTCGCTTGGGGTGATGATTATGCCAGAATGTGCGGTAGGAGAATGCTTTCAAAGAAAAATGGATGGTTGATGGAAGACTATATCATTTGAGAGCTAATTGAGAAAGAGACATAGGGTAGATACAACTTCTAACGAATCTGGCCGGTGGAATTATCTTAACAGATGTGAGATCTGAATCAAGTGCAAATATGAAAGTGTATTCGGTAATGTAATTTCATCTGTTGTGTCTCTTAAAGAAAAACAATGCATCTGAACACTTTACTAGGGAGCTGCGTGGTTGGGATTATCACCTAGATAGAAAATAGAAGAAGACCAACAAAGAAGCCTCACGGGCATCAAGGGTTGAAATGATGTACAGCAAGTCTTGAAAACTTAAGCCAACAGCAACTGCAGTTAAAATAAAGAATCTAAGCGAAGGCGACAAATTTTTGAATTATAAATTTCATCCCATACTTTCTTGTTTGTGTTTTTGATCAGGTCCACTGTCGTTGACCTGATCAGAACCAAAAACGAGATTGAAAGGCAAATAGAGTATCATTGCTTCCTTAGCAATATGGTTATAATTGATTGTGTTTTCTTGCCTTGACATGCTTTCAACATTTCTTGGAGAAGATCAGATGTTTGCTATAGTATGTGAATCCCGATAATTTTCAAGCTTGCCTTCAGCTTGTTGATTCTGTATTCAAGCTGGTCGTTGCCGTCTTCAAAGTTGGTAAGGAGTTCCTCGTATCTTGTGAGCTCGATCAGGAACACTACCTTCAAAGTTGTGGCATTCTAGAAGCCCTTCAGAACACTTTCTTCAGAAGCCTTAAAGGATACATGGAGGGTCTCTGTGTTTGTTTTAGGTCAAAATATATTGATGCACGTTGAAAATGTGGTCCCAACAGTTGAACAATACACTTTTATCGAGTATTGCTCTATGCATCTTACTTAACCAATTTGATAAATTAGTGAACATGGAGTTACGTAGCGTGTGATCTAAACCAGCTCTACCAAGCCTATCAAACGTTACGTAACTCTAAGCTCAATACTCTATCAAAAAAATATGACTGAGTTAGCGCACAAATCGAATGAGCTCGATCTCTCAGCCTTTCTGCTGATCGCTTTTCTCCAATATAGATGATAAGATATCTGCTATGGAAAAGTCTACACCGTCGTCAGACATGTTTTCCTGGGAGAAATTTTTCTGAAGATATCTATTGATTTCTTCTAAAGAATTGCTCCCAGGCAAGCATGTCTAGCAATGGTGTAGACTTTTGCATAGCAGATATCTTGTTATCTATATTGGAGAAGAGTGATCAACAGAAAGGCTGACAGATTGGGTTTTTTTTATTTGGGCACTAACTCGGGCATATTGTTTTGATAGGGTAATGAGCTCAAAGTTACGTATCATTTGATAGGCTTAGTAGAGCCGATTTAAATCACATGCTACGTAACTCCATGCTTACTAATTTATCAAATTAGTTGAGCAAGATACATGGAGCAAGGCTGGATAAAAGTGTGTTGTTCAACTGTTGGGACCACATCTTCAATGTAAATCAACACATTTTAACCTAAAACAAACACAGCGATCCTCCATGTATCCTTTAAGGCTTCTGAAGAAAGTGTTTTGAAGGGCTTCTAGAATGCCACAACTTTGAAGGTAGTATTCCTGATCGAGCTCACAAGAGATGAGGAACTCCTTACCAACTTCGAAGACGGCAACGACCAGCTTGAATACAGAATCAACAAACTGGAGGCAAGCTTAAAAATTATCGGGATTCACATACTACAGCAAGCATCTGATCCTCTCCAAGGAATGATGAAAGCATGCTAAGGCAAGAAAAAACAATCAGTTAATCCATATTGCTAAGGAAGTAATTATACTCTATTTGCCTTTCAATCTCTTTTGTGGTTCCGATCAGGTCAACGATAGTGGACCTGATCGGAAACACAAATAAAAAGGCATGGGATGAAATTTAAAATTCAGAAATTGCCGCCTTCGCTTAGTTTCCTTATTTTAAATGCAGTTGTTGTTGGCGTAAGTTTTCTATACTTACTGAACATCATTTCTACCCTCGATGCCCGTAAGGCTGCTTTGTTGGTCTTCTCCTATTTTTTACCTAGGTGATAATCCCGACCATGCAGCTCCCTAGCAAAGTGTCCATCTGCATTGTTTTTCTTTCAGAGACACAACAGACGAAATTACATTACTGGATACACTTTCATATTTGCACTTGATTCAGATTTTGCATCAGTTAAGATAATTCCATCAGCCAGATTCGCTAGAAGTTACTTTCTACCCTATGTCTCTTCTTCAGTTATCTCTCAGATAATATAGTCTTCCATCAACCACTCATTTTTCCTCAAAACCATTCTCCTACTGCACCTTCTGGCATATAATTATCACCCCGAGCGAGCAACCCAACCATAAAAATTTTGGTCAGGGCAATTAATTTATAAATAGGTCCCTCCTTATAAATATGGATGATCCAGATTCGTACAAGAATATTCATATTGAGTCCTTGCGTGAACTTCAAAGGCAGTTTGATGAACTCCAGAGAGATTTGGCTGACTTCGGAGCAAGGCTGCTGGATGAAAAATGTCTGATTTACAATAATCATAATAATAGTAATAATAATTAGGTAATATTTTTTATTTTAGCTATTATTTTCCTCCTTTTGTATATCAAATCTACCCAAGGGATTCAAAAATCTATGAACATTTATTTCATTTTGTTGTCGACTTTGAATTTGTAATTCTTATTTAGTATTTAATAATAATCATTCTGTGTATTCCTTGTTCTCAACATGTCGACGGTTGATGGTAGGGATTGAGCAGCAATTTTTGTCAAAAGTTAGAGGTTAATTTGCTACGACAGATCGATCGTATGTTGCACCTGGCAGTTTTTAATAAAAAGGGTTATTGTTATTGAGAGGGTGAAAAGAAAAAAACATGACTTTCCGTTCCGATTATTCAATATGAAAAATGTTTTGTAAATAAATAATAAGGAAATAAATGATAAACACAATTTATAACAACAATTTTAATAACTGATCGTGACTTTTCACCATTTTTGTTTTTGAATTTATTTTTTAAATTATTTATTATACAATAAAATGGTTATTATGTTATTAAGGAATTTGAAAAGGTATTTTTTTTTATCTATAAAATAAAAAAGTAAGAAAATTTGGATTAATGATATGATGATAGTTATTTTTAAAAAAAAAAAGTAGATTATATGTTGCAACAATTAAATTATCTGATGCAACAGGTTCACTATGATTGCAACAGATGATATATCTGTTGTCACAGATGATTTATCTTATGCAACCTATATCGAGTCACAACTCAATAAAAGCGGTTCTTGGAAAGAATTAATTAATAATAATAATCTGAAAAGTCATGACTTATCACAATATTTCTTAATTTAATTAATTCATTACTTTTCACATTAATAAAAATGTAATTAATAAATGGAGGTGAACAGTTAGATTATATGTTGCAACAGATATGTTATCTGATGCATCATATTTTATATTTGTTGCAATATATAATATATCTGTTGTCACAGATGTGTTATCTGATGCAACAAATATAGAATCTGTTACCACAACTCAGTAAAAATGGTTCTTCGAAAGAACTAATGAATAATAATAATCTGAAAAGTCATGACTTATATCACAATATTTATTTTCTTAATTTAATCAAAAATTTAATTAATGTATGGAGGTGAATAGTCGCGCCTTTTTGCCTCTCATTTAAATTCAATCCTCTATAAATAGGTCTCTCCTTACTCAATTGTTCATTCAAATACACTATATTTATTTATTGCATCTCGTCTTTTATATTACACTCTAGAAGATAAGATTATGGCTGACCCCGTGTGGGACATTGCTTTTCTGCAAAATGCCGTGAATGAACTTCGGAATCAAGTTTGTGATCTGCAATAGGAACTGGGAGGAGTTAAATCAAGAATGCTCCGCGAGATACGCAGGTTGAGGAGGGTCTTTCTACTTCTGGTTGAAGATTGTCCGGCTGGCAATGATGATGCTGATAATATTAATAATAATAATTAGACTATTATTTTTCTTTTATTCTATTATATGTATTTTTATTTGTTTTTGTTTAATAAATAAATTATGTTTGATCTTTGTTGTTTTAATCCATATTTAATTTTCATTTTGTCTATTATTTTCTCAACAAACATGTCGACAATTCGACATAAAAAGGAATAATTTAAAATCCAGTAGTAATAGCCAGATTTATCTATTAGGTTTGTGACAGGGGTTGATATGTTGTTCAAAACAGATTACTCATGTTGCAACAGATAAGAAGTTGATGCAACAGATAAATAGTTTGTTTCAACAGATGACTAGTTTGTTGCTTTGCTTGGCTCTAACGTTTTAATTCGTACTCCCTCCGTCTCAAATTACCCATCCCAAATTGAGATGCCACATTGATTAAGAAAAATAATTAATAACATGTCTAGTTTACCATAACTCATTAATCAATTGGTGGGACATTAGACGTGTTTGAAATAACCATTGTTTGCTATTCAATCGAAATTTCATAAGAGAAGAAAGCTTTTAACATCGGTCAGCGTATAGTCCCCCTATTAAATGATGTTTCCATTTTAATTTGAAGAAAAAGTTATTAATGCAAAGGGTAAAACATGAATTTTTTTAATCTTTTCTTGATTTATTCAAAAGACAAGTAAAATGAGAAATCGAATTAGGAAATTTGGGATGGGTAATTGGACGTAAGGAATAATTTTGAATCCAGTAGCAATACCAAGTGTTGAAAACATATTGGTTATCTGTTGGGTTTGTGGCAGGGGTTGATTTGTATTGTTTCAAACAGATTAATCATTCGTTGCAACAGATAATTAGTCTGGTGCAACAGATAAACATTTTGATGCAATAAATAATTAGTATGGTGCAACAGATAAACATCCTGATACAACAGATAATACGTCTGATGCAACAGATAAACAGTATGATGCAACAGATAAATCTTTTGATGCAACAGATTACTCATTTGATGCACCAGATGATTGATCTGTTTAAATTGTGGGCACTTATGCTGGATTCACAATCGGTGTTCAATCCATTGTTGGAAAAACAGAAGTGTACCCAGCTGACAAATACAAATAAAAATTATAATTTTACTTACCAAAGTCACCTATGAAGTAATGCTAAAGTGGAAAGTGATGTAGTAAACAAAATTTGACCTAAGAAATTAGTCAGATCATAGCAGTAGCAATGTACCAACAACAACAACAACAAATGGTCTACAAGAAGAAGATGAAGATGATAATGAAGTAGAAGATGATGATAATGAAGCAGAAGATGACGAATAAAGCAGCAGAAACAGAAACAATTAACAACAAAAATCGCTAAGAGAGAGAAAACAACAATGGATGAGAAGAGAGAGAAAGACGCCTTTTTTTTTCCTCCGTTTTCCATTATTTTAGGTATACATTGGGATCAAAGTGTAAATTTAAAAATTTGTGGATTATTTTCAAACTTCCCCAACTTTCTTAATCCATAATAAAGTAATTGTCACCTCCAACTAATAATTAAGATTTGTGTCACCTACACCTCATTTTAAAACTCTTTTGTCACCTATGGCCCAAACCCCTAGCAACTTGGTTGGCAAAATGGCAATAAACTCACAAGTAAACAGCATCATCTCAGCCACCTAAGGGGCAATGGGGCCTCTCCTTATGGATAGGTATTATAAATCATAATTTGACAAGGTAGATTTATCACTTTGTAAAGAAGTGGATATAGACACTAAGGCATAAGCTAATTTTTTGCTGGTGGTCCATATTTTTTGAAAGGATAGCTTCTATCTGTGTTGTAATTTTCACCTTTATGGAATGAAATACAACACCAAGTCCTAGGTTAATGTTTGAAAGATATTGAAAATAATGGAAATTCTCGTAATTTATGGTGTGAATATGATATTATTTTTAAGAATATTTTATTCGGTATAAGATACTTAATCTATGTTAAATGGCAAATATATGATGGAACGAACTAGTAACAAAAAATAAATATTGCAATTATTTAAAAATTGATGAGGTGTGATTTGCAGGTATGTGCAACTTATGCTAGTTTAAATTCATTTTTAACTTTTTTTTTTGGCGGGCGGGGGGGGGGGGGGGGTTTGAATCACAAATTTTAATAGGTGAAATCATGAAAATAAGAAATGTGTATAACTACGAACTATTTTGTATTCCAATTCCAAGCATAATATTTATTATTCTTTTAGCTACCAATTAGATATATCTAGATTTTACCCTCAATATAGAATTGAAAAAACAAATTAAAATTAAAAATTATATTTTCTTCATTTACTAAACATTTAAGAATATTTCTGTTAGGTAAGGCGGTTTCGAAAGGTCTTCACTCACCTTATAAATTCATTCTAAGGGTGTTAAATGCGCCAGGCCGGGTCAATTTGAAATCGGCCTATTAAATTTAGTTGGGTTGTGGGTCGGGCCGGGGTTGGGTTCAACGGTAAAATTTTTAAAAATAATCCTAACCCGGCCCACTTAACCCAACCCGATCAAACCCACCTAAATCCGGTCAAACCCGGTTAAAAATTCGGTCAAATCCGATCAAAAATAAAAATAAAAATAATTCAATATACACTATATATATCCACCTATATACATTTTAAATACATTAAACAATATATATACACTATATATA
>NC_061117.1:213931823-213936897 GCF_002878395.1 Capsicum annuum | reverse complement strand
TATATACTACAATATATATATAGTTATATACTAATTTATAAAACATATACGTATGTCTATAGATGATATACACATATATAAGCACCATTCAATATTTACGTACTACTTTAAATAAAACATAAATTACAAATATATATATATATAGATAGATAGATAGATACACTACAATATATATATATATAGTTATATACTAATTTATAAAACATATACATATGTATACATTAAATATATACGTCTATAGAAGATATATACACATATATACGTACCATTTAATATATATGTACTACTTTAAATAAAACATATACTACAATATATATACAATTTATAAAACATATACACATGTATACACTAAATATACACATCTATAGAAGATATAAATACTAATATACAAAACATATGCTGCTTAATATAATAAATTAATAATACTTGATAGTAAATTAATAATATATAAAAAGTAAGTTTTTAATTTAAACTATAAATTCAATTTAAATCATTAAATGATAAAAATTACAAAGTAAGGACTAAGGAGTGAATGAATGTTGAATTTTATTGATTGCAAAATGATCCAAAATTTATAATGTACATGAATGAAAAATCTACAAACTATGCATCATTTTTTTCAACATTAACGGGAACTTGCATAGAATAGTCAAAGTCAACGGGGGCAAAACCATACATTGGACTTGATTCTGCTGAGTTCTCTCGTGAAAACATAACTTCTTCAAGTTTCTGCTCGTCGTTCGGCTCCTCTTCCATTCCTTGATTTCTTCTTTCCACTCTAATCCAATCTCTGAGGCAAACTAGAACATTCATTGCATTGCTTCCCAATGAGTGCCAGTTGTCGCCAAGTTGTTGTCGTCCCTGACTAAAAGCGCTCTCTGATGCAATGGTTGATATTGGAACATTCAAGATATCTCTAGCTAATCTTGAAAGCACAAGATATTGTGTTTCACTACTCCTCCACCAATTCAACGTGTTGATCCATCATCTGTGATCCTCTGGCGGCGATCGAGGATAATATTTAAGCTCTTCCCGATAAGTTGATATGTAAGCTCTCTCATCAATACTGTTCCAATAAGGTAAATCATAAAAGGAATCAGGAAAACCACTATATGCCAGCATTTAGAAGATGATGGCTCCTCGGGAGAATGAGGAGCGACAGTTGGAGTGATATTCGTAGGTACGGTTAAATCAGCATAGTGATTATATAATTTTTCTATGTATTCATTCGCATCACCTATAGCTGTCCACAAATCAGGTTGTACTTGTTGAGAAGCATTGTTAGTATTTATTTCTAAGTTAGCATAAATAAGAGTACTAAAGTGGAACATAGTATTATATTTAATGCACGGATTTAGCATAGCACCAATAAATAGGGGGAATCGGAAAAAAATATTTTTTAAATTTAGTAAACATGGCACCAACAGCTTCTTTATAACCTTCTTTATTTTTATATTCTTTGAGCAAACTAGAAATAAAGCTATATGTGTCAAAATATTACAAACAGTAGGATAATAAGCACCGAAAAATTCCACCATAGCTATATAAAAATTTTCTAAAAATTTAACAAGATCATTAACTACAACCCAATCAGAATCATGTAGCATGTAATCAGCAGAATCAGCAAATGAACCACAATGTTGGTTAAAAGTTAGTGTAATAGGAACTTTATATTTATAAAAAGTTTTTAAAAAATCATACGTAGAATTTCATCTAATATCAATTTCCTCGGGCATCAATATCGGTGCAAGTCCATTTTCTTGACATTTAACTTTAAATTCTCTAATTCTTTTTCTTCGATTATTTCCTTGAATAAAACTAACAATAAGACAAATTTTTTCAATATAAAGCTCAAAAAAATCAAAATCATCTTTTACAATTAAATTATATATATGACATGCACACTTAATATAAAAAATTTCAGGTAACGACGGAGATAGTTTAGATTTTAACTTTGTTATAGCAGTCTTGTTGTTAGAAGCATTATAAAAAACAATACATAAAATTTTATTTTCGATATCATAAAATTCTGCAACTTCAACAATCGAATCAGCAATAAAATCTCCAGTATATTTACGATCTTCATCATATAAAAAAGCAAGAATACGTTTTTGCATCACAAAATTACTATTCATCCAGTGACAAATAAAGGTTAAATAATCATTTTTATTTACAGCACGACCAAGATCAGAAGTTAGGGACAATCTACATTGAATATTTTTTAACAATGTTAATAAATAAAAATAATATTGTGAATAAAGTCTAAAAATATCAAACCTACAAGTACTTCTAGGAATACCATTAAACATAGGATTATAAATTGCTTGAATATAATGAATAAAGGTATCAGAAGAAGGAAAACTAAAAGGCAAACAACCCACAGCTACCATTTTAGCTATTTCTTTTCGGTCCCTCAATTTATTATACTTCTTCATTACCTGACCGGTTGCTGGGTCCATTCTAGTTTGCGTTGGCCCACCAACATCCGCACCACCCCGTGCAATATTTAACTCTCTTTCGTGAGCATCACCTATATGTCTCATTAACGTACCCGTACCCCCTTACTTGCCTTCGCTTTTATGCTTATATATTTGTTGACAAATATTGCATTGCACCTCAGTATCTGATATACATTTAAAAAATTGTCATCCAATACTAGTTGTTTTACGAGCTCTTGGGGCACGGGGAGGACGGGGAGGGAGATTAACCGATTCAGATCTAATGTTAGCACTTTCTACTGCGGGTGTCTCACCAATATTTTCATCATCTTCGTCTAAATTAACCGCATCTACTTCATTTTCTTGTTCTATACTGTAATTTTTCTGAGCTTCTACATAATCCATATTGTGAGCACCTACACCTATTTCTTCCTCAAAAGGTGTACTAAGCTGTACCGGAGGTGAAGGCACACGGGTATATCTACTACTTGAAGTACCTCTACCGCTAGTAATTCACTTTTTGCTACCGCTACCACTTTCGGAACAAAAAATTTTAACACCTTTAGTGGCGAGGTTTCTTAATTTATCCATAATATAAATTAAACTAAAAAAAATTGAAAACACAAATATAATAAAATGAAATATTCAACAATTAATACACTTATTGAAAATTAAACGTAAGAGATGGAACGATAATACCAAATTTTTAAAGTATCTGAAAGTTGCGACTTTAGAAACTTCCACTCGTACTTTGTAATCGCAAAATTTAAAAATTAAAGTGAGCACTTTAGGAATTTAAATATATAGAATATTTGAGAATTGAGAGAGAATGAAAATTTGTGTGAAAAATGATTTGAGAATGTAGGGTATTTATAGAAATTTTTTCGGGATTAAAAAAATATTTAAAATGAAAAAAAAAAATTCTTATTAAAAAAGGTCAATTGAGCCGTTTTGAGGGCTAGCCGTTGGGCCCAACGGTCAAATTTTGACCAAATTCAAAAAAGAAAAAAAAAAATTTGGATCGGTTAACCAACCCGGTCCGGGCTGAGTTAATTGGGCCCAAATCAAAAAATAACCCAGCCCGAGACCAGGTAACTACAGCTCGTGGACTGATTGGACCGGGTCTTCTTAGTGAGCCGGGCCGGACCAACCCGGCTCGTTTGACAAACTTAATTCTTCGAGAAAAGAATGTACTCACCAACTGTCTTCAAACTTAGAAGTAGTTGGAGAATATTTATTAAATACTGTATAGTAACAGTATTACAAGTTTTCTGTTTGACGAATTTACACAACTAAAAATGTGTCATGGCGATTTTTTATTAATAATAAAATAATTAAATACATCAGTCTAATGAGTTTAGAGGCAAAGTCAGAATTTAAAATTTGTGTGTTCTGAATTTACAGCATAAAAAAAATAAAAATAAAAAACAATATATATCCTTCTATCACCAGGCCAAGCTACTATCTTTGTTAGTGGATTCACACTATTACATTTTGTACATATATACAGAATTTAGTAGTATAAATATAGAATCTACGTAAAAGCTATTGGATTCGTCCGAACCCCCAAAGAACTCCACCCCTAAATGAGGTAATGACCTCTAGTAATAAATAACCGTGAAGAAAATAAGTGCTAGGAAGACATTAGATATTTTACGATTATCACAAAATTTATACTCCATTCGTTTTCTCAATCGTAAAATAATATCAATGGACTTTGCAAATTACGATAAATTTTTGGTTAATTAACTTGTAAATACAATTATCTCTCTCTCGCTCTCTCTCTCTATATATATATTATATACCTCGTAATACTACTCTTACGTTATTACAACTTCAACAACATATGCATATCTACATTGACCCAAAATAGTATATCTACTTCCTCAATAGTATGATATATATCAACGTACCATTCAAACTATATTGATATATAAATTCAGTTATCTAACTTTCGATTACTACATACGTCACTACACGATATATACGTATATATACATATATTCAATTGTCTATCAGCTTTCACATACGTACTATAAACATCACATACACGATTTTACTACCCCATAATAATATACAACGTATTTCACAAATACTCAGATGAATTATAGATTACATTATCTTATGTCATGAATATACCTTCACTGTATAATATGTATATACTATATATATATATACATATACATACATATATATATATATATATATATATACATACACACACATATACACACTATCGACTATATCAAATTCTAAATACGTACTATATATATCACATACGTACACAAGTATATTGTCCAATAATATAATGCGATGTGTTTCTTATACATACTAAGATGAATGATCAATTAATTATATTTGATTAGCTTAATATACTCAGTTTTGACTACATCATTCTATCAATCGATCACTACATGATATATATATATATATATATATATATATGAACTCTTGAATGCGTACTATATATATTACATCCACAAGTATATTACCTTATAATAGAACACGTTCATTATATTCTGATGAATTATTGTTTACATATTACATTATTATGACTGGAATAGTAACATAATATCATTATCTCAGTGATATGATATATATATATATATATATATATATATATATATATATATATA
>NC_061117.1:213924630-213928823 GCF_002878395.1 Capsicum annuum | reverse complement strand
GCAGAAGGCCGAGTGCAATTCTTCCTATGAGAAGAAGTGACTGCAAAATTAGCCCAAAATGATCCATGCCACTTGAGAATTCGTCCATCGGCAACTCCTACGTATGGGCCTTGGCCTTTTGGATCGTAAGCAACGCTCTACGGTCCAATTGCACCTTTTAGATGGATGATTTCGGATTTTGGGAAGACATTTTGGGATTTCAACATATTTTTCGAATTATCAAACGCTAAATTAACTGAGACCATTAGTATAATGATGATCAACAATAATAGATTTGAAGCATTCATGGATGGGAGATTTTCTTTATTTTTTAATTTTTTTATGATGAGATTGTACGTCCAATATTTTTCTTCTTCTATAGGACATGCATTTGAATTTGGATTGTAGGGATTAACTTTTAATTGTGATATATCATACCTAAAGAGAGTAGATATTAGTAATTGTCCTTCTGAAGCAAGTGGCCGTATTTAATACTCCCTCCTTTTCGAAATAAGTGAATTGTTGGAGTATTTATTAGTGTTTCAAAATAAGTGAATCATTGAATTTTTTTCTAAAGTTACCATTATGATTTGACAATCAATTACTTTTTGAAAAGGTATTAAAGGTCAACTTTTGCTTTTTCGAGGGTAAAAATAAAAAGTTGTGTTAAATTTATGTCTTTATTGCTTTTTTCTTCTTAAGCTGTGCGTCAAAATTCAATAATTCATTTATTATGAAACGGAGAAAGTAATAGTCTATATCGATGAAAAAATGCATGCATGCAAAAGATAAAACATGTAGGGTACTACATCCATAGTTGGGTAGTAGTACCAGTTACATACAATTAGGAGTTAGCTTTCAGTTATCCATGTAGATTTTTTTTTTAACTTCGATTCAAATTTTCGTTAGCATGCACTGACCACCAAACCAAATTTAATTTTTGACTCAGCCTTAAAAAGTCATCTGAAACATAACGCAAATAAAAAAGAAACAGAGAAAGCAGAAAAGTGAAACAGAAAACACATTATAAATACCAAGTGTTTTGACTCAACTTTGAAGAATCATCAGCAACATGACACAAATTGAGCCTTCAATATTAATTGTGACCACAAGGATATATGATCAGAGCCTTCCAACTCAGCATATTCAAGAGGCTTCTCCACACACACGTGAGAAGCACACCATCAGCATAGTAAAAGAATAAGTTTGTTGGGCACTTACATACACAAGACAATAGAAAATTAGGATGAAATTTAAATATTATTCTTTTCTTTTATTCGTTTGTACTTGTATAAATGCATCAACACTGCATGTACAGAGAAGGACAATGAGAAAATTTCTCATAACTTGTCCTTGATGATTTCTACGATCTATTAAATAATGGAGTAACATTCCACATGTCATATATTGGCAACTCTTTACAGAAAAGGAAATTATAGCACACATTGGCAGTTGGCTTCGGACCCCCCAATAATTAACTTTTCATATTGTTAGGTGAAAAAAATAAAGCTCTCTTATTGGTAGGACAATTGGTGCGATGTAGTGTGGACAAATATGCGAAGACACCAATTCGCCCCATGTAATTTTTATTTTATTTTTAAGACGCCCGCCTAATATTTATAATAATATTTAAATTGAGTTTGGTATAAAAAATAAAGTTCATAAAATTATTTTTCATTTTGTCATAATGTCATTATATACTAAATACTAATTTAATAGGTTAGGACCTGAAATTGAAAAAAAAAAAAAGAATAGTTGAGATGGTAAGGTGGTTGAGGAGGTTGTTCTAACTTTTATGGCACCTGCTAATGCGATTAATAAAGCAGAATTATGTAAATGTCAATAATTTCAACAAGATTCAATAAATTCAAGAAGAATGATGAGCGACTAAGTGTTGTTAGACAGATTTGAAGAAGAGGAGGAGAAGAGAAGATAAAAAGTACTTCTGAATATTTTAAAAGGACAACTTATTTTTTTTTTGTTTATACATTTTATAAAAGAAAGTTTGATGATGGTAACTCAATTTTCTTTTTGACCTTTATAATTTTGCATTATTTAAACCCTCATATTCAATATCAATACGTGTATTATTTTCTCCAAAGAGAATAACCTATTTTCTTTTTTAGTTCGCGTAAAAAATAGCGTCTAATTTCTTTTTTTTGAAAACACTTTAATTTCAACTTTTCACGCGACATATTTAATACCACAAGATTAAAAAATATTTTGATATATTTGTCATAATTTTAATTTAACACCACGGAATGCAAAAGTCTTCTTTATTTTCTTAAAATTCGTGTCAAATCTGTACATACATAGTACAGTGTGTGTACTATGTATTTATATATATACGAATTGTATTAAATTAATTGAATGTTGTTATAAATATTATAGAATTTATTAAAATTTTAATTTGTTAAAAAATAATTTTAATTTATTAACTTATTTTTGTAATTTGTTAATTTATTAATTGTAATATGTTAAAGTTTAATTTCAAAAATATTTTTTTCAAATATTAAAAAAATCGACCACAAGTGGTCGGTTTTCATAATATTTGAATTTATTTATTTTTGAATAACCGGACCCGACCCGACTCGACCTGTAATACATAATAGTAACACAAAAACACACCAAAAATCTCCCATTTTACCCTTCCAAAACAGTAACAACACTCCAAAACCCTCCAAATCTCACACTTTTACATTAAACCCTCCAATCTCCATTGTTCTTTCTCTTTCAAAGAAGTTTCTACTCAACTTCTTGGATTCTTTTTGATTTTAATCAAATTTTTAAGGAACTATTTCATCCTAACTTTCAATTTTGGGCAAAGTAACAATTAACTACAACTCATTAACTAAATTTAGTTTATTTTAGTATCCACAAACTCATTTTTTAATATCTAGAAATGTTAAAGGTCTACATACAAATATTTTAGTGTTAGTTTCGTCAATTGATTGTGGTTTGAGTTCTAGGGTTTGGATATTTGTTTTATTTAGCTAAACTTTGGCTAATTTTTGGAATTTGAGATTGAATTAGCTAATTTTAGAATTGTTCCTACGTTAATTTGATTTTGAATTAGCTAAATTTTGGTTAGTCTTGACACTTATTTCTTCACTTTACTCATTAATTGTTTAATTTGTTTGAGAAAAAATCTTATTTCTATTCCTTTACTAAATTGTTGTAATAATTTAAGCAAAAGATTATTCTTTGTAACAATTTTACTATGTGACAGATTTCGAATCGGTATAAGGATTGCTTTGCTATTTTTTTCGATGACCGCTTATCTCTTTCACTTTAATTTAGGTCAAGCAAAGGTAAGTTGTTATCTTCTTGTTATTGTTCATATTGAAGTCTAGTGAAGCCCTGTGTGGCCTTGTTCGATTCACTAGCATTGTTGTTATCTTCTTGTTATTGTTCATATTGAAGTCTAGTGAAGCCGTATGTGGCCTTGTTCGACTCACTAGCATTGTTGTTGACATCTTATTGGTCTTGTTGTTGCTTGTTTTAAATGTGGTTTGATTTTGATACTTAGTCACTTGAAAATGGTTAAGTGTAGGGAATTTTTTGTTTTGAATGTGGTTTGGTTGGTGACTTAGTTACTTGAAAATGGTTGAATGTAGAGACTTTAAAGGAGATTTTTTATTTTGAATGTGGTTTTGTTTTGATACTTAGTCACTTGAAAATGGCTAAGTGTAGGGACTTTAAAGGAGATTTTTTATTTTGAATGTGGTTTGGTTGGTGACTTAGTCACTTGAAAATGGTTAAGTGTAGGGACTTTAAAAGGGATATTTTATTTTGAATGTGGTTTTGGTTTGATAGTCGCTTGAAAATGGTTAAGTGTAGTGACTTTAAAGGGCATTTTTGTTTTGAATCTGGTTTGGTTGGTGACTTAGTTACTTAAAAATGGTTAAGTGTAAGGACTTTAAAGGGGATTTTTTCTTTTGAATGTGGTTTGGTTGGTGACTTAGTTACTTGAAAATGGTTGTGTAGGGATTTTAAAGGGGATTTTGTGTTTTGAATGTGGTTTGATTGGTGACTTAGTTACTTGAAAATGGTTAAGTGTAGGGACTTTAAAGGCGATTTTTTGTTTTGAATGTGGTTTGGTTGGTGACTTAGTCACTTGAAAATGGTTAAGTGTAGGAACTTTAAAGGGGATTTTTGTATTTTGAATGTAGTTTGGTTGGTGACTTAGTCACTTGAAAATGGTTAAGTGTAGG
>NC_061117.1:213863824-213924530 GCF_002878395.1 Capsicum annuum | reverse complement strand
TGTGGTTTGGATGGTGACTTAGTCACTTGAAAATGGTTAAGTGTAGGAACTTTAAAGGGGATTTTTTATTTTGAATGTGGTTTTGTTTTGATACTTAATCACTTGAAAATGGTTAAGTGTAGGGACTTTAAAGGGGATTTTTTGTTTTGAATGTGGTTTGGTTGGTGACTTAGTTACTTGAAAATGGATAAGTGTATGGACTTTAAAGTGGATTTTTTGTTTTGAAAGTGATTATATTTGGTGAGTTGGTAGGTTGAAAATGGTCAAGTGTAGAGACTTTAAAGGTGTTTTTTTGTTTTGAAAGTGGTTATGTTTGGTTACTTGGTAGGTTGAAAATGGTTAAGTGTAGGGACATTAAAGGTGTTTTTTTGTTTTCTAAGTGGTTATGTTTGGTGAGTTGGTAGGTTGAAAATGATTAAGTGTAGGGACTTTAATGGTATTTTTTTTATTTTGAAAGTGGTTATGTTTGGTGAGTTGGTAGGTTGAAAATGGTTAAGTGTAGGAACTTTAAAGGTGTTTTTTTATTTTTAATGTGGTTATGTTTGGTGATAATTGAATTTTTGTGACTTGATCTAATTAGTTGAATCTGATTGATTGCGTAGATAGAACCTGATTATAGCTGGATATATTAATGGAACAATGATAATAGAATTGGTATTAGGGATGAATTTGTTGAAGGTGTCAAACGATTTATTGAACATGCTAAGACACTTGATGTTTGGACATGTTTTCAGGCTATTCATTTTCCTTGTGTTAGATATGTTGGTATAAATCTTATAAATGAAGTAGATGTAAAGGAACATCTTTATAGAAAGGGGTTTCACGAGGACTTTTTAATATTGCATGATTTTTATGGTGATGTTGCGGAAAATAACTTTGTTGTTGGAGAAAGTAGTAGGTCTGCAGGGCATAATGAATATCAAGATATTAGGATGACAGAAATGGTGCACGATGCTTTAGAGATGCAACACGGGGGCGACCTTAGGGAAGATGTCGAAGATATTCCTAATAGCGAAGTGGGCAAATTCTATGAACAATTGCATGTTGCTAGCCATCCTTTATCTGACGGGTGTTCGCACTCTCATTTGTCTATTGTTGTTAGATTATTAAGTATTAAATCTGACTAGAATATTTCTGAAGGAGGAATGGACTCAATGATAGACCTTATTAAAGAGTTAGTTGACCTCGGCTTGGATATTCCTGATTCTTTCTATAAGGTAAAAAAATTGGTGTCAAAGTTAGGTCTCTCCTCGATTAGAATTGATTGTTGTGAAAATGGTTGCATGTTATACTTTAAGGAAGATGCTAACCTAGAGTCCTGTAAGTTTTATCAGAACCCTCGATATAAGCGTGGTTCTTGTGGAAATCAAATTGCTATTAAGTCTATGCATTATTTATCTCTAATACCAAGGTTGAAGAGGTTGTATGCTTTAAACATCTCAGCTCATCATATGAGATGACACAGTGAAAATAGAAGGCCTACTGGTGTTATGTGTCATTCATCTGATTGAGAGGCTTGGAAGCATTTTGATGCAACTTATCCAGATTTTGCAGCTGAGCCACGAAATATTCATTTGGGATTATGTGCAGATGGCTTCTCTCCTTTTTCAATTGGTGTTGTTCCATATTCATGTTGGCCTATCACCCCTTATAATCTTCATCCTAAAATGTTGATGACTAGTCCCTATATATTTCTGAATTGTGTTGTTCCTGGCCCGCATAATCCAAAAAGAGGAATAGATGTCTACTTGCAACCTTTGATTGATGAACTTCAAATTTTATGACATGAGGGGGTTAAAACTTAGGACATCTCACTTAAATAGAATTTCAATTTGCATGCATATCTAATATGGACTGTTAATGATTTTTCTGCTTATGAAATGTTGTCTAGGTGGATGACAGCTGGAAAGCTGGCTTGTCCATACTGCATGAAAAAAATAAAATCTTTCACATTGAGACATGGCAGAAAAAATTCATGGTTTGATTGTCATCGCTGTTTCTTACCACCTAATAATGAATTTAGGAGACTCAAGAATGCATTTAGAAGGAATAGAAGGGAATATGATGGTCCAACTCCAAGGCTGTCTGGTCATGACATCTGGGAGATAGTTCAGGATTTGCCTAAAGCCAGCGAGGAACCATTGTACAGGCTTAATGGATATGGCGTTTCGCATAACTGGACTAAGCAAAGTATATTTTGGGAGTTAGAATATTGGCCAAATAATTTACTTAGAAATAATATTGATGTCATGCATACTGAGAAGAACTATTTTGACAACTTGTTCAACACAGTTATGGATGTCACCGACAAAATAAAGGATAATACTAAGGCCTGACATGACTTACCAGAATATTGCAAACGCAGAGAATTACACTTACAGGAGGGGTCCAATGGCAATGTTCTTAAGACCAAGTCTAGTTTTACATTTAAGTTGGACCAAAAACATCAAATATGTGAGTGGGTCCAAAGTTTGAAGATTCTCGATAGATATGCCTTAAATTTGGGAAAGAGGGTTGATATGGCACAAGGAATCTTGCATGGAATGAAAAGCCATAATTGTCATGTTTTCATGGAACAATTATTTCCAATTGCTCTTATTGGTTTACCTGAAAACATATGAAAACCAATAACAGAGATCAGTTTGTTCTTTAAAGACTTATGTGCCACCACATCAAAAGAAGAAAATCTGGCGCGAATGGAAAGTAATATTGTTGTTATCACCAACAAACTGGAGAAGATTTTTTCGCCAGCGTTCTTCGATGTGATGGAACATCTTCCCATTTACCTTGTGCACAAAGCTCGGCTAGGCGGTCCAGTTGAAACTAGGTGGATATATTCATTCGAACGGTAAGCAATTACATTATATTTAAATGCATACATATCTTTTTTAAATATAGTAAACATCTAATCTTAAGATTATGCAGGGCAATTGGAAAATTGAAAAGGGGTCCCCAAAAACAAACATAGGGTGGAAGGCTCTATATTTGAGGCATATCTTGCAAGATTAACGTCTCAATTTTGTTCATACTACTTTCATTATGAAGTTGCAGCTTGTTCAAGAAATCGACCGAATCATCATCAGGATGATGTGAATGAGCCTCATTTGCAACCGATATCGATGAGCCTCATTTGCAACCGATATCGATTTGCAATCAATCTAGTTGTAAGGAAAAAAATATCATACGTTGCAGGCTCACTCCCATGGAGCGTAAATCAGCAACTTTGTATGTCTTGCTGAATTGCCCGGAAGTTGAGCCCTTTCTGAAGTAAGGAGATTAAAATTTTAACATATCTTATTTGTTTACTTATTCTCTTAAAGAAACTAATTGTGTTTCACATGTTGGATCTTTATTTCATTTAAGACTCAATTCCACAAAAATCAAGTGTACGCATACTTTGAAACATGGTTTACATATGAGGTTCGTAAGTGTATTAATATTTCTACAAATTTTAAACATTTACACATTCCTTAATTAACATAATATATATATATATATATATATATATATGTATAGTATCTTTAGGTACACCAATCACCAAATGCAGTTGCATACGATCAAATCTTGAGAGATGTTTCTTTGGGTCCAGTTAAAGCTCATGCAATGTTATATTACACAGTAAATGGGTTCAAATTTTCCACCGAACAACACTCTAGAACAAGGAAAACAAATAATAGTAGTGTTTGGGTTAAGGGTAATGATGATGTTGATTACTTTGGCATCATGCACGAGATCTTAGAACTGGAGTATTTTGGTTTCTCTATAAAAAAAAATTATCCTCTTTCGATGTAAGTGGTTTGATCCAAGGACAAGAGGCACAAGAGTACATAAGGAGCATAACATCATTGAAGTGAAGCACAATAGGTTGTATCCTGTTTACGATCTATTTGTTCTAGCGCAAAATGCTAAACAAGTATATTATGCTCCTTATCTGTTGCGTAGTGATAAGTCTGATTGGTGGACTGTAATCAAAACAAATCCTATAGGACGGGTGGAAGTTGAGAATATGCTGAAGACTGCGTATCAAAATGAAATGCAGATTGATCACCAGCTAGTGGACATTGACTTAGTGGATACTTTGAATCACCCAAAAAATATATTTTACAAAAATTAATATTGTGGAAGAAGAGGCTGAGTGGGTAGGAGATGAGGAAACTTCCGAAGAGGATGAATGATTTAGTGGAGAGTCTTCAGAAGAGGTGGATTAGTTTGTCTAGGTTGTATTTATTATGTATTGATTATGTCTTTTTGCTTTGTACTATATATTTACCTTTATGTTTCTTGTTTAAGATTGATATGTAATATACTGTTTAAGATTGTTGTCTTCACTTTTTCATGATTTATATAGTAATAAAAAGATTCTTTTCTATCTCGTGTTGTTGGTGCGATTTAAAATGTGAATTAGTAACTTGAAATTAGTTACTTGTAATGTTTTCTTACATATTCATTTTGTAGGAACTAACTACTTGTTAACTTTATATAATTTAGATGTCAGACAGAGGTGACAAAGGTAAGGAAAAAGTTGTTCTTACAAAAACAAAAAGGAAAAAACAACCTCCGCCGTATAGATGACAGATAGGTATTCATATATCTGAGGGTCGGTTTGCTGACGCGACAGCACAACCCTCATATTCTAGGTCATCTCAGCATTCGGTTCCTACTCTTACGCATATGGGGCCACTTCATGGGTCTACACCGACTCATTCTGCTCCTACCATCATGCCACCACCATCGCCGTACTATCGAACAACCGCTGGCCCATCTATAGTACTACCATCATCAGTACCCTCCTGTAGCAATTACGCAGGTTCGCACAGTGGTTCTGCAGGATCTATTGGGTTGTCGGATCTTCAGCTTGGAGGCACTCCATCTGGTGCTTCAGATCCACCCACACCAGTGCATCCACCATCACTTACTTTGCAGCAAGGCGACAAAGATGATTTTGGGAGGCGTTATCTTACTCTATATGCGACAGGGTAAGATTTCTAAATTTAATAATATTATTCATTTTTTTATTACTTTATTATTATGCTCTATGAAATTACTGTTTGATCTTGTGTTGTAGGTTCAGGCCGAATGCTGGAGTTGGACAAACTGCGAGAAAATACATTTGTCGAAACTTCAACGGCTACTGGACCAGTTGGCAAAAGGTTCCAGAAATTGACAGGGAAAGAATGTTTCAAGAATTTAATGTAAGAATTTAACTTATCGGCTACTTAACACTTTGTTGGAACAAAAAATTGAATATTATATTTTTATTTTTGTTGTAGAAATTTTACTGGTGGGATGATGCGAATGCATGTCGTATTTCAAAAGATGTAGATCCAGATTTAACGGTCTGTTGGATTATGCCCGAACCAACTTGGTACGACCTGACTAGATTAGTGAACCATTATGGCAACAGTATATTCGCTATTGGAATAGCGAAAAATACCAATTGCTAAGGGACAAAGAAAAGAAAGTCCGGGCATCATCCAGGGGGTGGCTCCCTACATACTGCGGGTGCCAAAAGTATAATTGTTGTGGAGAAAAAATTGGTATGTAACTTTTATAGTTTTAATTGTTTGTTTCTGTTTACATTTTTAATTATTTGAACATTGATAATTTTTTCATATGCAGGAAAAAGAAAGGGTAGGAGCATACCACAGGGTGAGCTATTCGAGGAGACTCATCTGAAAAAGAAAAATAACTCGACTGATGAAGATGTCTGGGTTGAACCTCGTGCAAAAGTTGCCCATGTAAGAATCAAATTTTGAATTTATGAATCTTTTTCTCAAAGTTGATATTATTCAAGTATAAGTACTTTAATATTTATTTTTTTAATTTTAACTTTACTTTGAATATAGGACAAATATACGTAGCTCGTTAGTGAGTATCGTAGTACTCAGCCTCCTGAAAGTCAGGGTGACCCACTACCCCAACATGTAGAGGAGAAATTATGGGATAAAGTTGCGGGTCCTGCAGTTAGAGGCCATTACTGCGGATGCCACAAAAAAAAATTGGCGAGAATATTAGGTGTTCGTCCGGCCCTACATACTTTAACTCTTCAGTTGATAGAGAAACCATTGAAAGACTAAAAAATGCGGTTTTCAAACTCACTGAAGAGCTTGCTGAACAGAGAGAGGGCGCACAAGGAGGAGGAAACATCATCACAAATCAGGATGCTGCAGGAGCAGTTCAACTCTTTCATTCAGACTGCAGGGATTATTCCTCTATATCCTGGTGATGCAGTTCGGGCTGCAAAAGTCCACGCCCCCTGGATGATATCAGCATAGATGAAGATATGGAAGATGAGGACGAATTCGATGAAGATGAGTTTTAGTTTTTTGATTTTTGTATGTGTTGTACTTTGAATTTAGACATTTTGTTGTAGTTTGTACACTTTTGAAACTATTGTTGTAGTTTTTACACTTTCACTTTTGTTGGACATTTTGTATGTGTTGTACACTTTTGAAAGTATTTACATTTGGTTTGTTGTTGTATTGCATGTTGGACCATTTGTTGATTTTTATTTTTATTTTTAAATTCCTAGAAAAAACGATCACAAGTGGTCATTTTAGAAAAAAAAAATTGCAGAAAACCGCCCACAAGTGGTCGGTTTTTTTTTCAATTATTTTTTTAAATTTTAATAAAATAATAATGAATTTTAAAAATATATATATATTTTTTAAAAAACGACCACAAGTGGTCGGTTTTTAAAAAACTACCACTACTTTATCGACCACGCACTTTGGTCGATTTTGTGGTCGGAAATTGGAGAAAACCAATCACTTATGATCGATTTTTGTGATCGATTTTCCTTTTTTTTAAGTAGTGTATGTGGAAGACCATTGGGCTTACGATTCGATATGAAAACAGGTGACCTATATATTGCTCTTGCCTATTTAGGACTCCAAGTTGTTGGACCAAAAGGCGGATTAGCTACCCCATTAGTGCAAAAATTCGAAGGTAAACCTCTAATCTTCACAAATGAAGTTGATATTGATGACCATGACGATGTGATTTGCTTCACGGATACAAGCACAAAGTACCAACGCAGGCAATTTCTCGCCTTTTTTTCAAGTGGAGATGCAACTGGCAGGCTAGTGAAATATGTTAAAGCAACAAAAAAAGTAACAGTTGCATTAGGAGGCCTTGCTTTTGCAAATGGTATAGCTTTGAGTAAAGACAGGTCCGTTGTGCTAGTGGCTGAAAATAGTAATTTTAGAATTTTAAGGTATTGGCCTAAAGGCTCCCTTGCAAGAACACATGATACATTTGCTGAGTTGCCAGGATTTCCTGACAACATCAGAATAAATTCGAAAGGGGAACTTTGGGTTGCTCTGCAAGCAATAAGTTCAGTATTGAGTATTTCAGATTCAGAATCAGGAAAGCTCCCGTTCACCACGCAGCAAATGGACGAAGGAAATCTGCACCCTAAGGCGATGAAGCTAAGTGAGGAAGGGCAAGTTTTGGAGGTTCTAGAAGATGTTGAAGGCAAGAAGTTGAGGTCTATTAGTCAAGTTGAGGAGAAAGATGGCAAGTTGTGGTTTGGTTCTGTTGTGTTTCCCTTCTTGAGAGTTTATGGATTATAATTATATCAGTTATCTAGAGACTGCCCTACGAGTATGTTGCGAATGGGTCTAGACTGTTGGGTTCAAAGTGCGAAGAAAGTGTGAATGGAAAATGGAGAGAAAAATGGTGGAGGGAAGGAGACACCGATTTGAAAAGTGTACTCCCAAAATTAGAAAGTTTACTAAGTCTCCCATATTGGTGGGAGAAGGAAACTTTGGAGTGTTTATAATAATGAACACTTACTCAACATAATAAGTGAGGTAAGAAAATAGAGATGCCTCGTGCCATCATTGTTGCTCGCTTGGCTTGGCTTAGAATTGGAAAATGGTTGATCAGATCTATCTTTTTGCACAAACTTTATTTGAATTCCGAAAAATACCCACTGTTTTGTGAGGTATACCTATTCGGGAAACAGTGGGTATATAAACCTTTTCGGGAAAAATACCCACTGTTTCATAACGTTTTTATTGAACAGACATGTTATGGCTATATAAACTTGTTTTCATTCATAGGTTTAGATACGAAAATTTTCAGAATACAAAATTCTTCCTGACTTCAAAATTACTCTGTGTGATCAATAAAAACGTTCTGTGCGTTCGAAGATATTTTAGTTGTTTGAGGTACCGCTACAATTGGTTTGTTTGGCCATTTTATCCTGGGAGAAAAATTCCGCAACCTCGGGTACAGTGAGGAGAATTATTTCCTTGAGGAAAGTCCGTGAATTCGGGCGACTTGGTCATTTCTGTTTTCATCCTTATTTCTAAAATTCAAATACACCTATTAGAAAGATCATTTTGATCTTGTGTTGAGGGTATTTACTGCACTTCATTGTGTTCTTGTTTTTAAACATAGAACTAAAGTTGAAGTTGTTGTTCTACATATACAGATTCTGCGTATCCGTAGAAGGAAATAACATGGACTAGTATTGGCAAAGCAGTATAGCACCAGATTAAGTGGTTATGTCTGGGATCTGGGTTGATAAATAGCGATTTGTGAGAGTAAAACAGGCTTATTTGTCTTGTGTATGAGCTTCGGCAAAGTCCGTGTCTCTCATCCCCTTCTCCTTTATTTGTTATTGCCATTGTTCATGTTCTTCATATTGTATAGCAATTTTAGTGTTTGTTGCATAGTAACTCAAGTTAAATCCAAGTCAAGTCGACTTCAAGCTTCTAACATGATGATTCAAATATCCCTTTGTTTTCGTTTGGTGATTCAGTTGTATGAGACATAATAAAATTTATCGAACTTGGATAGTACTTACAAGCTAGTAGTAACACATATTTGTAGTATAATATAATATTTTTGATATGATTCTTTCAAATGTTTGGTGAGTATATACCAATATATTTATTTTTTTTTCCAAATCAAATGAGATTAGCATAAAGAAGTTGATTCCAAGTATCAGGAACACCAGGAAGACACCAATGTGTACAATCCATGCCTTTATATCTAGGACTTCCATAAATAGAAGGATGACCATCAACTCTATATTGAGACATTTTGTTTAATTTCAGCAAATGAATTGGCTTTCCTGTTTTTCCCAACACTTTTCCCAACAACATGTCTGCTTCATCTGGATCTCCTAAATATCTTAGCCTTTTTACTGGTTTCTGCTCCCCCTTGCATTGCATTGTGTTGGTCTTTTTCCCCCATTGGGTGCCACTGCAATGCAACATTTTTTGAGGAAAGAAAATACATTAGCATACACTTCCTTCGTTGCAATTTGTTTGACATCATTTGACGGGGCATTATAAAATTTAAGAAAATAGTAAATGAGAACTTTTGAAATTGGCATAATATATAAATATGCCCATTAACTTGGCTTCAACTTTCATTATGCCCTCCAACTTTGAGTGTGCACAAGTAGACACTTAAACTTGTATGACGTCAAACAAGTAGATACATACGTCCTGTGTGGCACCCTACGTGGGTAATTCGTGTCCTACATGGCATCCTACGTGTATTATGCCACATAGGATACATGTGTCTACTTGTTCAACTTTATACAAGTTTAAGTGTCTACTTGTGCACCTCCAAAGTTGGAGGTCATATGAGTTGAGGCCAAGTTAAAGGACATGTTTACATATTATACCTTTGAAATTTATGATCTAAAACAAGAGTAAAAGAAGAAAAATCTTACTTGCTGTGGTCAGGAGAGATACCCTGGAAGAAGACTTGAACTTTGTTGAAATTAATGTTGTTGGAGACCCATTTACCCCATGTTACCAAGGCTTTTTCATAAGCTTTTAAACGATCCATATCTTTACGTAGGACTTTCCCATCACGAATCATATCCCATCTGCAAAATCAGTGACTATTTTAGTAGGAATTTTTATACAACAAAGTCTTCAGTAAAAAATCATAACTTTAGTCTATTTTTTTTTAATAAATTTTACTCAGTATAAACACTGCATATTTATACACTTCTTATACGCTATATATACATTAGCGATAACTACAATCTATTACGGTTAAATGGATGAAATCTCTTTTAGATAGCTGACTAAAAATATTAAGATCCCATTTTAGTATAATACAATCTATTGAGATATGTACTTATTAGGACTCGTCATAGTAGAAATTTGATATGAATTTCTCCCATCAACTTAGGTATCAGATAATTTTATCCAAACATATCTTAGATTGTCGTGCCTCACTTGTGCACCCAACGGACTTTTTGTCTAAGATTGATACTATAAAGAATCACCTAGTATTTTATGTTGTTGTATTAATTTAAACGTCAGATCTCTTGATTCTCAACTCAGTTTATTAACCACTAGGTAACATCCTCGAGTGCTACAAATAATTAACATCTCTAAACCCTACATTTAGAAACTATATTCATAATTAATTACAATGAGAATTGTATGCATAACTTACGGTTGTTTTTTTCCAGTATGAAGCCACCAATGCCAAGTATCAAAGATCAAAATGTCATAACCAGTCCAGAGCTTTGAAGAAACTGCAACTGAGTTCAACTCTAGCACTCTTTTTGATTTCTCCCTCACTATGTCAACCAGCAGTGCATTTCTCACGTAACTCAATGTCACTTGCTTTGACTATGTATAAACAGTATAATCAACCATTATTATTTGAGATAATTATATATTATTACTATCAGTTTGACAATGACAATAATATTGAGAAATATATAAATGTAAGAGATTAAACAAAAGAGGATGATAAATGAGTTCGGAGACGAATTTAGAGCAAGTTATTTAGCAGGTTCGATCGAATCCATCATTTTTGGCTCGAATCACTTACATATATATGTTGAAATTTTGCAATATTAGTCACTAAAATATCAATAAATTTTGATATTGATCCCCATTGTATATGGTTAAACATATTTGACATTAATGAATTGACATATGAAATTTTGGTCCCTCTACATCTATTTATCCAATTATTATTTGTCAACACTTAATTATCCATTTTTATGTTAAATTTGCATCATTACTCCATATTTTAGGGGCCAAAAACATATTTTATTTTATTAAATTAAGATTACAAATTCTTAACCAAATATCACAAAAATCAAAATAGAATTTATCAATAGTCAAGGAAACAAAACTATCACAAACATGCACAGACTTTTGTGTGTGTATAAGTTATAATAGTAATCTTACCATTTCAATTTAAATGTCTTATTTTTCTTGTTTAGTGTGTTTAAAAATATCTTTTTACATTTCACAAATCTCTTATTTTAATATTCTACATGGTTTATTTAAGATCAAGAGATTTAATAAGCATGTTAATATATTATAAACATCTTTAATTTAAAAACTATAAAATTCAAAAGTTCTGATTATTTTTTAAACTTCATGTCTAATCAAACTAACAAGACATGCATACACTAAAACATAGACATCCAAACTCTATCAATAAATTGCATTTATTCGAAACTCATTAACTATAAATTGTGAATTCACCTCTAAATTAATCACTTACAGGTATAGAAAAGGTCGACATGAGTGGTCCATTTCTTGTGACAGTGTAATTAAGACGAGGGAAGGCAGAATGAAGCATGCATGCCAAAGATTGCCATTGATTTAAGCTCAATGAATCTCCCACGAACAACACCTCCTTGTTTTTAATTCTTCTCACAAACTCCTTTCCATCCCACCTGCGTGTATATCCATAAATTAAACCAAGGAAATACATTTTTACAAAAAATAATAGAGGAAAAGTTACAATATTTGATCACCGGCGGCGGCTAGTCAAAAATATTTACAATCACAATCCATATATATATATATATATATATATATATTACACATCAATGGTATACATATTATATATTTAGCCGTTTATTATTATTATTATTATTATTATTATTAGTATCATTATCATTATTATTTTCACTTACTTGATGACAACCTTCGGATTGAAAGTGACGAGTGCATATCATCTGAGCAACTCGTCTATTTAGCGGTTATCTCTTATGGGGCAAATGGCTATTTGTGTTAATTTTCTATTTGAAAAAAAAAAAAAAATGTTTATCACATGTGGTCACTTTGCCAAAATAATTACAATTACTAGTTAAAGATACGAAAGATATAAATTATTAACATGTAAGAAAATATACTTTATCCTCTACTATGAAGCACAAAAGTCGCTAAAATAATATATATTTTTAAAATGTGAAATTTGTAATCTTAAAAACAAAACAAATTCTTGTTATTAATAGATGAAATGGCCGCATGAGATGATATAAAAAATATTTATATTCATGATATAGTATAACTTAAACTCTAATAATAAATGATTTTCACGAGATCACAAGTTGGTGCAATTAATACTCAACGTAGGCGGGAATACAGCAGTGGAAGATTAAAATTCATCAAGTAATCACAATTAGCAAAGGAATCTTTCGTTTAATCATTTTTTTAAAATTTCAACCACTCATTTTCGTAGAAAATTAACTATTCATAACTACCTAAATAAGCAAAAGACAAAGTGCACGAAAACAAATAATCCAATTATCAAGCAAAACATGTCCACCTAGATTAACGAATATATACTAAGCACGATATAGATGAGACAAGTTATCCTATGTTCCCTAAGTTTTCTGAATTTTCTTTTTTAAGCTAACAATTTAAATTATATTTAAAAGTCTGACTAAAAGGAGCATGTATATATAGAGAAAACAAAGTCTGACTAAAAGGAGCATGTGTATATAGAGAATAAAATTACATATTCAATTAGAGTTATGCTGAAAGTTAATTGATCTTTCGTGTAATCCATCCGTTCACTTTTACTTGTACTGTCATGTTTCGCTTTTAGAAGGTCAAATTGTATGAGATTTGACCAATTTTTAAGATGTATTTTTTAATCGTATTAATATTAGAAGAATTGCAACTTATAGCATTTTCGTATAGTTTTCGAATATCTGAATTTTTTATATTAAATTAATCTCCTTCAATTTACCTCTAAAATTTAGTCAAATTAACTTTACGTGTAAAGTGAAACATAATAAGTAAAAATGAGTAGATGGAGTATTTATCTTGAATAATTCTGAAATCTTCTTCCCTCCTTTGTTTTCCCTTTCATTTCTGAATTTTGCTGCAAGAAATTAAATGAAGTTCTATCTATCGATAAGTATTTCTAGTAATATCTCTTCATTTCAGTATAATCTGCCTTCATTACAATTTTGATTATTTTTAAACAAAGGGCAGTGTCTAAAGCTTCCACGGTGCAGAGTCTGTGAAAGAACCGAACCACATTATTGTACATGGCTACAAATGTATGATTTCTTCAATCATCTATATTCTTAGCTTCAACACAACCATATTCTTATAAATACACAAATGTTTAACTTATGTTCCTCACCATATGAATTGGATTTTAACTTTTACCAAGCCAATTGTCATCAAATGAACTTTCAATGTCAGGGTGTGATTCAAGAAAATTCTACCTCTTTATCTACATCTCTTTCTTCATTTCAATTTGTTTAACTGATTTACGTGACACAAAATTTAATGGTAGTAAACAGAAACCGATTTTTTGTTTGTTTGTTTTTAAAATTAACTAAAAAGGAATGCTTAATAGACAAATTGAAACGAAGAGTAATCAAAGGATGGACAAATTAATTACCTGGCTAAGTTACACTTTGTGGGTTGCCATCTATACTTGAGATAAGCTCTATCTGGTCTTCTATTC
Organism: Capsicum annuum; assembly: GCF_002878395.1. Lineage (NCBI taxonomy): Eukaryota > Viridiplantae > Streptophyta > Magnoliopsida > Solanales > Solanaceae > Capsicum > Capsicum annuum. Next base: position 213,910,814 of record NC_061117.1, on the reverse strand, counting down.
CCTACACAATCAAATTGCTCCAACAAAAATGGACAATCTTTTGCATTATAGACTGGATACTTATAATCAACAACCCATTTTCCATCATAAAAATCACATTTTCCAGCCAAATTTTTTGGTGGTTTTTTTGGTGCTACAGCAGGAGGCCTTAGCTTATTTGCAAGAATATTACTAACATTATTGTTAAAGCAAATAATGGTGGTGATTATTATGAACCAATGAAAAATCATAGGAGATTTCATTTTAGGAAAACAGTGATGGAGATGAATAAGAAAGCAAAAATGGTCAGTTATGTTGAGGGTAATGCAGGTGGAGGATTAATTTAATGGGTGAGATTTATGAGTAATTAATGAGTCATGATTTGTGTAAGTGAGGGAAAAATGAAATTATGAGGAAAGAAGAGTGTGCTTAATTCGTGCACCACGTTCATTAAATGCTAATTATTGGCGGTTTAATTTGGTTTTTTATTTATTCCCTCCGTTCACTTTTACTTATCACACTTTGACTTGATACATGCATTAAAAAAAAAATTATCGAAATTCAGATGAATTGAGGTGAAAACTCCGTTGATGGAGATAATCTGAGCAGCGACAGGACAAATGAGGAGAAGAGAAGCATAAATGGAGAAGATATTTTGTAAAATCAGAAAGTGGTCTCATTTTTTCTGTATTGTTCTAGTTATACAAGGAAGAAGAAAATGACAGCTAGCTACAACTGATGCCAGCTAATGCTATATTCTCTAACTAACACATTAGACATTTAGTCACAATTAACTAACTAATCAACTAACTAAGCTGCACACAGTCTCAACTAATTAACTGCTTGCATAGATAATGTCTAATTAATCTCAACACCCCCTTAAGTTGGCGGTGAGGAATGCACTGACAACTTTCCAAGTATACAATGATGTTTGACTCCAATGAGTGCCTTGGTGAGTATATATATCAGCCAATTGTTGAGTGTTGGAGATGTGTTGCAAATCAATGAGTCCATCATGAAGCTTATCCTTGACAAAGTGACAATCTACCTCGATCTGTTTGGTCCTTTCATGAAATACGGGGTTCTTCGCAATGTGGATTGCAGCTTCTTTATCACAGAAAACAGTGATAGGTTTAGAGGGAGTGACAATCAGCTCTATGAGCTGTCTATCAATCTACACCAATTCACCAACCACCTTTCTGAGTGATCTATATTTAGCCTCTGCCGATGAAAGTGAAATGGTGGTTTGTTTCTTTGATTTCCAGCTGATGGTAGTGTCACCAAGGAAGACAATATACCCACTAAAATATCTCCTAGAATCAGGACAAGCAGCCCAGTCTGAGTCACAATGAGCTGAGACAGTGCAATATGGATTTCTTGAGAGAAAAAGACCCAAGGTCAGATCACTTTTGATGTATCTCAAGATATGCAATACAGCTTGATAATGGGGTTCTCTTGGAGCATGCATAAACTAACTCAGGTGTTGTATACTATATGCAATATCCAATCTGGTGTTCGTGAGGAAATTCAACTTCCCCACTAATTTTTTGTATGCAGTGGGATCTGATAACAACTTTTTCTGTTGAGCATGTAGTTTCACTGTAGGATTAGTGGTGATGACACTTTGATATAATTTAGGCAATTAAATTCCTTAAGTAAATCAGCACCAAACTTCCTTTGAGAGATAAATGCACCATTATCTGTGTAGAGAATTTCTAATCCCAAGAAGTAGTGAAGTCTTCCTAGATCCTTGATCTTGAATTGACGGTGCAAAAATTGTTTTAACTCTTGAATCTTACTTAGATCAGTCCCAGTGATAGTAAAATCATCAACATAAACAGCAACGAAACACAGAGATTTAGCATTTGCATCCTTCTTGTAAAATAAAGAATAATCACTAGTTGAATGAACAAAACCTTTTGAGTAGAGAGACTCAGTTAATTTGTCATATCATTGCCTACTTGTTTATTTCAAACCATATAGAGACTTTTTCAGTTTGCAAACCACTCCTTTCTCTTCAACTAACAAGCTTGGTGGAATTTCCATATACACTTCCTCTTTCAAGTCTCCATGCAAGAATGCATTGTTGACATCTAATTGAGATGGTGGCCATCCCTTTTTGATAGCTAAGGACAACAAAGTTCTTATAGTTGTCATTTTTACTACAGGTGAGAAGGTCTCAGTGTAATCAATACCATGTTGTTGAGTGAACCCCTTTACTAAAAGCGTGGCCTTAAACCTTTCCACATTTCCATCTGCCTTATGTTTAATTTTAAACACCCACTTGCATCCTGTAACACCCCGTAGTTTTCTCGACCTGATGTCACTTCGTGGTATGCTTGGAGGGTAGATCTTCTGAATTTTTTCTAAGTGTCAAGAGGACTTAGTCATATTTTGAGCTCCTACCCTTTGATGATTTTTTTTTTACCTTTCCGACCTCGAAAAGCTGATTTTTAAGTTGTCTCATGATTGGGAAAGTTATTAGTACATCTTGGGTAAGTTTCAAAATTTTCGAGCATCGTTAGAGGGGTGTTTGGATATTGAAAACAGTGGCCCAATGTGAAGTCGGTGTGCAGCATCGATGATAGCGTCGATGAAATGGTGGACCAATGCGATCTCAACACATCACATCGGGTAACGCGTCGGTGCCCAGTTCGCAAATTTATTTTAAATAACCAGCCTTAGGGAGGTCAGATCAGTCTTTTTCTCTAGTCATAACTGCGCCATAACACAAAATTAAGGTGTCATTAGGGAAAAATATATCAGAAAACTACTTCTCTCTCTTTAATCAAGACCCTAGGTTTTCCACAAAGATCAAGAAACTCATCTTTAGAAGTCAAGAGTATCAAGAACTTAGTCAAGATTTGGGCCCCGCTCTTTCTCCTAAGTTATATAAGATACGTGGAGTTTTCCTGAACTACATGAGCTTGTTGAAAACATATTGAATAAGATTTAAAGTTATAGAAATCATGAAATTTTAAAATCTTACATTATGAATGCTTTAATGTTACTATTGTTTTGGTCTTGAGGCTTTTCCCCCAAATTTGATTTAAAATCTTATATATGTATGTATGAAATTGAGATTTAAGGATTTGAATGGAGAGTATAAGCCTATAAACATCCCTCTCTTGTTGTTAAGCTACTTATTCCTTTGTGTGTTATGAAATACTCGATTTTTTTATAAGAAAGCATGATATGAATGACTTGATCTTTGGTTTATGACTTGATTATGATTTTGAACTTAAGAGGGGACGGTTTATTTGATGTTAAATGTTAAGAGAATTGCTAAAAGAATTTCATGATTTGTCATAAATTTTATGACCACCACGTGTTGTTGAAAGGTTAAAAAGAGAGAGTTTCATGCATGTGTTCACATGAGTTTAAAGCAAGAGCCCTTTTGAATTTATTGATTGATATGGTGGTCCCAAACTTCATGCTTTGAAAGAAGAGATTATAATATGCTATGAATGGCCCAGAGATGCGACTTTTAAGTCAATGGTATGACGATACCATATAAAAATGTATGTCATAACAAAGTTATAGTTTTCAGTTTTTTATTTTAGAGACTACATGTTTTAAAGAGCTAAAAATGGGCTTAAAGAGGGTTAAGTGGTTGCCCAAAGAAGTCTTGAGTTTAAGAACTCCTAGCCCAAAATCGTGTTTTACTGATATGGGCTCATTTTATCCCCTAGAGGGATTATACGTTGGCCTAGTGCCCTGTGGCGTATCAGAGATAGAGACTCCAACCCTTGCGGAAAACTTGGGTTGGGGGCTCAGTTTTCTAGTTAAGGGCAGATTTCATATAGCCCATGGAATTTTAGAGTTTCAGGGTATACCACCTAGCACAAAAGTAAAAACAAGGAGTATATCAGGGAGTTCAGATAATTGTTCACAGTCCTTTAAATATGCCCATGTGTTTTCTTTGCATATTTATATTTATGAACTATTTTCTAAACTGCTCTATAGAAGGAGCGTCATAGAAATGCTAGGATAGAAGCCACTGGAACGTACTATTCCAAGATAGGGCAACCAGGTAGTTGTTTGTTCAACACAGTTCATGTATCATGTCTCAGTTTCAGACCCCGGATATACAGCCACGACTCAATTCGTAGGTGCCCTGTACATCATCCCAGTTTTCCTAAGTATCTCAGCCGAGTCAGTATTCTTCGGGGGATACAATGTCTCAAGGGGGAGATGCTCTATAACCCCCGAGCTATCATGTCTTAAGCCCTCCAGTTTCTCTTCATGTAACGAATCCAGTTTGGAATGATGGGTATTCATAGGTTGACCCTTCAGTTCCAATCTCAGCAGTAAGCTATGTATTCAGGGGCTTATTTCAGCTCACGATATTCAGTCTACGTAGCACGTTTTAGTCTCAGTTATGATCTCATATTTCTATTCAGGCATGTTCAGTATCTCGAGTTAGAGAGCTGTAATTTAGAATTCTTGAAAACCCCTCCTATGAAAGGAGTGAAGAGGTTTGGCAAGAAGGGGAAACTCAGTCCCCGATATGTCGGTCCTTACCGAATTCTCAGCCATTTTAAAAAGGTAGCTTACTAGCTTAAGTTGCCTTTAAATCTAGTTTTAGTCCATTTAGTATTCCAGGTCTCCTTACTTAAGAAGTGCGTAGGTGACCCAGCAGTTGTAGTTCTTATAGAAGGCATAGATGTTCAGAACAGTCTCTCTTATGAGAAAATTCCAATCAAAATCCTTGACTATCAGATTCGCAGACTGAGGAACAAAGAAGTCCCTTTAGTTAAAGTTCTTTGGCGGAATCAGTCCATTAAGGGAGCTACTTGGAAAGCAGAAGCAAACATGCGGACCAAGTATCCTCACCTCTTCTCCGTAAACTCAGACTCAGCCCAAGGTAATAGCTTTCCTTAAAGTTTATTCAGTTTCATGTTCAAATTTTAGTTACAAATTGGGTATTCAGTTTCATGCTTAGATTCCCATTATAAACTTGGTATCAAATACCATTGCATATTTAGTCATATGTTCATGTATCATGTTAGTCACGTATTCATGCATCAGAGATGCATTCTCATTATGAGAAAATCAGCTTATCAAAAATCTCAGGCATGTATTCATGAGTTAGATCAGTCATGAAATCATGCATCAGATATGCATGCTCAGTATGAATTTTAGTAAGTCAGTAATGTCAATCATGTAATCATGTTTCAGTTATTTATGTCCTATATGTACTTTAGTTTATCATTTCTCCCATGTCATTCAGTCTCACTCTAGGACGAATGTTCCCAAGGGGGATATATTGTAAGGTCCCGCAAAATTCTAAGTCTAATTTAGCCCCTTAAAGCTTATAAGGGATCCAACACTTAGAAAATTTGAGCTAAGTGTTAAGGACTTAGTCTCTTTTAAAGCCTTCGGACTTTGAGGATTTATTTCATGACCTTCCCGGCCTTCGTTTGTCAATTTTTAAAATGATTCATGATGGGGCAAGTCAATAGTACATCTCGGGTGAGTTTTGGAATTTTCGGAATCTATTTAGGGCATGTTTGGATTTCAAAACAGTAGCACCATGCAATTAGCATGCGGTACACGCTCCAGTCCACCCCTGGGGGGTGCAATAGAGCATGCGATGCACATTCTATTCTGGCGTACTAGAGCATGCGACACACACTCCCTAGCACGCTCCTAAAAATTTTAGTTTTCAACTCCGCGTCCGAAGAGGTATTTGGGTCATTTTTCCACCTTTAGTTAACCCTCAAAACATGAGATTCAACCCTCATTAACCTAAATATACTCACTTTCACTAAAATTCTCTCAAGAACAAGCCTTGGGGTTTTTAATTGAAGATTTAATTCTCCAAGATTTAACCATCAATCTTCTCCAAATAAAGTAACAAGGTATGTAAAGTGTTCATCCAAGGACCCCTTCCATCCTTGGAGCTCAAGAATCCAATTTTAAAATCAAGAATTGTGATTTTTATGATGTAGATTGATTATGAACATGTGTCACGGCCCGAACTAGGGCCTGGCCGTGATGGACATCCCAAATCAAGAAGGCTGGGGCGTCCTACTCTATCTAGTAATCATGCACAACATTCACATAATAAAAGACGATGCAGAAATATAATCTGATACGGAAACATGGTCATACTCTGGATTAAGTTTAACAATAAGGAATAAAATCTGAAAATCACTAAAAACATCTGGAACAGTCTGCGAAATCTCTACTACATGATCTAAAGATAACTATCTGAAAAGCTGAGACAAGGCCCCCAGTAGACCAAAACCATAACTGATAATAAATGTCTGAAAATAACTAAGCCTTCTAAAATATAGAAGGCTCACCGACTAGACCGTGCACTTCTGTCTGAAGAAATCTATTGCTTATCAGGACCCCTAGACTGTGCCTCAGAACCTGGAAGGTAATGTTGGGGGTCAATACAGATGTACTGGTATGCAGAGAAATCCAAAATAAATCTTTTAATATAAATAAAATAGTTAAGAGCTAGTCATAAAACATCACATACGATATAAATTCCAAAACACATGGGCATTTTGATAATCATAAAAAACCTTTTTGTCAGTGCAATTTCTGATCTTTGTATTACTTCTGAGTTAGGTGGTACACCCCTACAAGTCTAAAACCCCACGGGCTATATGGAGTCCGCCATTGACTCGGCGGGAAAGCCCCCAACCCAAGTGTGTTGCAAGGGTTGGAGTGTCTAAGTCTAATACGCCACAGGGCGCTAAGCCAGTGTAATATAATATACCTGGATCGACAAATCACTATTTTAGGCAATGAGTTATCTGAACTCGTGTCTTCTTTGGGAGACCACCTAACATCTCTTTATGCCCAATTTTATCCATTTCTAAACATGTATCATTCTGAAATCTTCATGAAAATTTGGTTTCTATATTTGTCTGGGTCTGTTATGGCATTTTCTATTTTGGTATCGTCATACCAATACTTTGTAAGTCATATTTTCTGAGCCATAATGCAATAAGCATGATCTTTTCAGTAAGACATAGTTCAGACCACCCAAATATGCAATTCGCATAAGATATTTCATGTTCCGAAAACATAAATCAAAGTTATACAAAAGTTCTCATCCTTTCAATAAACAAGTGGTGATCATGTAATCTTTAACAAACCATGCAACTTTTTTCATTATATAATTATGTTCAACATTCATCAACATAAACAACCCTCTCTTTTGGAATTAAATTCATAATCCAAATATAACATTATTCAAGACATTTCATAACATGCTTTTCAAGATGCATTCAAATGATTTCATATTATATCATAAGTAAATGAAAATCATCTCACAAGAGAGGAATTTTTTTCATGAATCATGCTCTTAATTCAATCATCAACCTTAAAACACATGCTTACATATATATAAAATTTCAAATCAATTTAGGGAAAGGCCTAAAGGCCAAAACAATATCATCAACGCTTCTAAAACATGAATATATTCATAAATCCAAAATCCTTTTCTTAAAAATATGATTTCTATGCCCATGAAATTTTAGAAAAACTCCGCGTACCTCAATCTCAGAAAATAATGGATGATTCGTGAAGCCTACGGCGTGGGGATTCCAACTCTCTAATTATCTTCTAAAATCCTTGGTTGAATCTTGAGTTATTTGGGATTCTTGTTTGAAACCTTAGAGAGTGTTCTTGTAAATTTCTGAAGAAAATATGAATAATGTGAGCACTTGAGAGTATAATCCTGTGTTTAAGCTAATAAGGGGGTGGAAAAATACCTAATATTCCCTAAATAAGACAGAATAAAATATAATTGGGAGCCTGATTTTATGGGCCACCGCGATGCGCCACAATCATGGTGGCTCACTGTAAATCGACAAATGGGATTCTTAGGGTCACCGCGACGTGGAGCCATCGCGTTGTCCCACTGATTGGGACCTGGAGCTTCAGCGCAATGCGCCACAATCACGCTAGGCTACTGAAATATGACAATTTCTAAATAGACTCACTCCGCGATGCGCCAAACACCAAAATAATGGTGTTTTACGATTAGGACTTAAATTAGCAATAACTTCTTGCCCGGGTATTGGGTTTGGGCGAATCATATATCGATGGAAATCCCATTCAATTTTTTACATGATGAAAAGTCAAAATTAGAAAAATTATATATGGTTTATACTTTACTCATTTTGGAAGCCTAAAATGAGACTAAGTCTCTTTGACACTATTCTAGTCATTTAACTCTAAGAGCATATTACCACGAACTAACGAATGGATGATTTTTTTTTGCGGGGTGTTACACCATGTTTATGTTATTGTATGATTTTCAAGTTGGAATATTTAATGTGTTTTCATGAAACTATGATAGCATGTGAATCGAAATCTATGAAATTGAGTTGAATTATGTAATAATGATGTATTGGTTTAATGTTCATGCCTAAGCCAAATATTATGCATCCTATGTGTTTGATAAAATGCCTATGAGAATAAGAATTATGCATTATGGTTCAATAGGACCTAAATGATGAATCCATGCTTTACCCTTATGTTCAAAATGACTCCCATGCTAAATCTATGTCTTGTAGTTGTTTGATGGAATACTCATGAGACTAGAAATGTGAAATAATGACATGTTTGAATGCACTCCTATCCATGTACAAGTTTATGAATATCAAGTGTTTCATTAAATCCCTAAATGGTTGTATTATGAATTGTTGACCATGGTCATGTGTTCAAGAAGTATCATGTTTTATTTATTTTCATGCTATCGAGTCTTGGGGGTATTTAATACCCAATAATTTAGTTGTGTGCCTTGATCCAATGTCATTTTTCAAGATACCCTCAGTCAATCTATGATTAGTAGAATTCAGTCAGTTATAGAACTCAGGAAAACTCAGTAATCTCAGTATCAGTCTAGTCCCATTCAATATTCAATTAACTCCTCAGTAAACTCAGTCAGGTAACAGAACTCAGTATTCCATCAGTCGATGGAACTCAGTAAGCTCAGTTCAGTTTAGTTAAATAGTATGATTAGTAATAGCTAAGTCAAGCCTAATATGAACTAGGAAATCAGTCCAGTGTCTACTCAGTTGGGAGTAGGATTCAGCACCGAGTGAATCCAAGAATGAAGACTCACCTACTAGCAGAGGGTGTGATCCAGAACTACGTAGCCAGTGTAGGTTAAGATATACCCCTACGAGTGTAGGGTTAATATAGCTGATTCGAGTTCTCCTACCAATAAGGGGTTGACAGAGAAGTTCCCTATCTGTAGAGGGTTAACTCATAGCTTGTATTTACCCGTGGCATGGTATTGATACCCTTCCAACTGGAGTTACAGGTTGGACCCCACCAGTTTAGTTTCGGCGCATGTCAGTTAGATGATTACATCCCACAGTTTCAGTTTTAGATACAGTCTTAATAATAAAACTTAGTTCAGTTTTACAGATTCAGGACTGTTAGATACAGTTACTTAGCTCAGTAAAAAACTCAGATAGTACTTTAGAATCAAGACTGTCAGATATAGTCATCCAGTACAGTATAGAACTCAGATAGTTTTATAATTTTAGGACTATCAGAAACAGTCACTCAGTTACCGGTTATCAATAATATTGTACCAGTAAACTTAGATATCAGTTATCAGTAAACTCAGATATCAACATCAGTAGACTCAGTTATTCAGTATCCCAGTACTAGTAAACTCAGATGTCAGTACTTTAGTATTCAGAACTCAATATTCAGTGTTATCACGACCCCAGTTCCAATTTACGTATTAATGAATGTACTCTCATTCAGTCATACTCATGTTATTCAGTTATTATTGTTCATGCATATGAACCCATGCATTCAGCCTACCTCACTTTGCATACCAGTACATTCTCACGTACTTATGCATATTTTTCTCTTCTTCTATGGTGTTTTATACCATAGGTTCAGATTCTCAAGTTCCCGATCACACTTAGCAGTTTAGATTTCAGCAGACAGAGTCAGTGGTGAGTCCTCATAGTTTGAGGACATGATTATTTTTTTATTTTATTATTTCAGGAGTTAGTTATTTCAGCAGTCGAAGTTAGTTGGGGAATTGTCCCATCATCTCCACAGTTTAGACAGTTTAGACAGTTTAGAGGCTTTTCAGACTAGAGTATTTTAGATAGTTGTTTTTAGTTTTGGTATTATTATACCTTGATCAGACATTGCTTATTTCAATTTTAAACCTTATGGAAAGTTTTCTGCCAGATTTGCACATTTATTTTAGTTATATTGTTATTACAGTATTACTATAATACAATCCTCATAGCAGGTATCAGTCATGGGTTAGCTAGTGGTCCTTCGGGATTGGTAGCACCGTGTAGCATTCGGGGTACCAGACTCAAGGCGTTACACAGGCCAAGAGGGCCATACCAGTAGACCAGAACCATAGTCAGTACCAAGATGAACCATAGTCAGTACCAAGATGGTAACTAGGGTAACAGATGGCCAAAAAAAATGTCTTGGAGTAATGCCCAGCCTGTGGCCAGCGCCCAGCGCCCCAGCGCCCAGACCTCCAGCAGATCGGCGATTCTAGAATTTTTAACCTAGCTACGGATCGAGAGTACAGGGTACACAATTACAAGAGAGTGTGGCACAACCTGATAGGTCTTATCCTTGCTATAACACGTGTGGGAGGCACCACCTAGAGAGGTTCTAGATTGGTATAATGGTATAATATTCTTATGGCTAACCAGGTCATATCCAGAGAGAGTGCCCGACAACGAGAGGTAATATCGGGGGAACTAACTCGCAAGCTAATTCCTCCGTGCAACCACCACCTCCAAAAAGAGCTACTTCAGCTACCGGGAGCGATCGCAACTGGTTGTATGATTTGTCCAACCGTCAGGATGTACAGGCTTCCCCAGATGTAGTCATAAGTATGTTACAAATATTCTTCCATAATGTATATGTGCTACTTTATCCCAGGTCTACCTTGTCTTATGTGACCCCATATGTAGCAGTTGATTTTGGGTTTGAGCTCGAAGTTATTGCAGAACCTTTCTCTGTTTCCACTCTTGTAGGTGATTCTATTGTGGCTAGGAGGGTATATAGAAATTGTGTTATGTCTGTTTGTAGTCATGATACCGTGGTAGACCTTATAGAGCTTGACATGATTGATTTTAATGCTATTTTAGGAATGGACTGGCTCCATTCATGTTATGCCACTCTTAATTGTAGAACCCGAAACGTTACTTTCTTTTTTTTGAATAAACTTGTGATAGAGTGGGAGAGGTATTCTTTAGCACCTAAAGGTAAATTCATATCTTACTCTAGAGCCCGTAATCTTATTTCTAAGGTTTATTTGTATCATCTTATTTGGGTTAAAGATTTGAATACTGAAAGTCCTTCTCTTTAGTTTGTCCCCGTGGTTAGTGAATTTTTAGAAGTCTTTCCCGATTATCTCCTAGGTATACCACCTGATAGGGAGATAGATTTTGGTATTGATTTATTTCCGAACACCCATCCTATTTCTATTTCACCATATAGAATGGCTTTTGCTGAATTGAAAGAGTTGAAAGAGCAACTAGCAGATCTTCCTGATAAAGGCTTAATCCATCCTAGTGTTTCTCCTAGGGGTGCACCTATACTTTTTGTACATAAAAAAAGATGGTTCCCTTTGTATGTGTACAGACTACCGCTAGCTGAATAAGGTCACTATCAAGAATAAATATCCACTTCCTAGAATTGATGATATCTTTGACCAACTTCAAGGTGCTAAGTGTTTTTCAAAGATAGACCTTCATTTAGGGTATCATCAGTTGATGATTAGGGAGGCTAATATTCCCAAAATAGCTTTTCGAACCCGATACAGTCATTATGAATTCTTAGTCATATCCTTTGGATTGACTAATGCTCCTCCAGCTTTCATGGACCTAATGAATAGGATGTTTCGCCAGTTTCTAGATTTATTTATCATAGTTTTCATTGATGACATTTTGGTTTAATCTAAGAATAAGGAGGATCAAGTCAGTCACCTCTGAATTATTCTTCAGACCCTCAAAGATCATAGATTGTATGTAAAATTTTCCAAGTATGAATTCCGGCTTAATGCTATTGCTTTCTTAGGACTTATTATGTCTAGTGGGGGAGTAAAGGTTGTTCCCCACAAGATTGAGGTAGTAAAGAAATGGCCCAGACCCACGACTCCAATTGATATTCGAAACTTCTTGGGTTTGGCAGGGTATTACAGAAGGTTCATAGAAAGTTTTTCTTCCATAGCTGCTCTTCTTACCAGGTTGACACAGAAAAAGGTAAAGTTTGTGTGGTCTGAATCTTGTGAGAATAGCTTTAAAAAAATGAAGGACAAGTTGACTATTGCACCTGTTTTGACCCTTCCTGAAGGTACAGAGGGTTTTGTGGTGTATTTTGATACATCTCGGGTAGGACTTGGGTGTGTACTTATGCAGTATGGTAAGGTGGTAGCTTATGCATCTAGGCAGTTGAAGGTGCACGAGCTAAACTACCCCACCTATAAATTGGAGCTAGCAGTTGTGGTATTTTCTCTTAAGATATGGCGGCACTATCTTTATAGGGTACAAGTTGATATTTTCACTGACCATAAAAGTTTACAGTATTTTTTATCGCAGAAAGAATTAAATATCAGGCAAAGGGGTTGGTTCAAACTTTTGAAGTATTATGACATGAGCCTGCACTATCATCCAGACAAGGCGAATATGGTGTATGAAGCCCTCAGTAGACTATCTATGGGCATTCCTTCACATGTTAAGGAATTAAAAAGGGAGATGGTGAAAGATATTCACCGGCTAACTAATCTAAGGGTGCGACTTCTGGATTTCGAAGATGGAGGACTAGTTATGCATGAGATAGCAAGATCCTTCTTATGTGCTGAAGTGAAGGAGAAGCAGGTCGAGGACCCTATTTTGATGCAAATCAAGAAAGATGTGGGTCAGCAGAAAGTGATGACTTTTGAAATTAGCGATGATGGGATTTTGAGATATCAAAGTAGGTTATGTATGCCAGATATGGATGGTTTGCGGAAAAGAATTCTTAATGAAGCTCACACTTCGAAGTATGTTATTCACCCAGGCTCTACTAAAATGTACCATGATCTTAAAACTATATATGGGTGGAATAATTTGAAGCATGATATGGCTGATTTTGTTTCCAAGTGTTTGAATTGCCAACAAGTTAAAGTGGAACATCCGAGGCCAGGTGGTACTTCCCAAGAGATAGCTTTGCCTATGTGGAAGTGGGAGATGATCAATATGGACTTCGTAATGGGACTTCCAAGGTATCAAAACTATTATGATTCCATTTGGGTAATTGTGGATCGACTGACCAAGTCAGCTCACTTTTTACCTTTGAGGACTAACTATTTGGGAGATGATTACGCCAAGATGTACATTGAAGAAATAGTTTCCTTTCATGGGGAACCTGTATTTATTATATCCGATCGAGGTACGCAATTCTCATCACAATTTTGGAGATCTTTTCAGATGGGTTTAGGTACCCAAGTGAACCTGAGTACTGCATTCCACCCTTAGACTGATGGGCAAGCAGAGTGCACCATTTAGACCCTTGAGGATAAGTTAAGAGCCTTTGTAATTAACTTCAAAGGTAGTTGGGTAGATTGATATAGTTCGCCTACAATAATAGCTACCATACCAGTATTAAAATGGCTCCTTTTAAAACACTTTATGGGAGAAGATGTAGATCACCAGTTGGGTGGTATGAAGTGGGTGAGACGTGGTTGTTTAGGCATGACCTGGTTCATCAGGCAATGGAAAAGGTGAAAGTCATTAAAGAACGACTCAAGATAGCTCAGAGTCATCAGAAATCCTACACCGATATTATAATGAGAGAGTTGTAATTTGAGGTTGGTGATTGGGTGTTTCTAAAGGTCTCCCCTATAAAGGGAGTCATGCAATTTAGAAAGAAAGAAAAGTCGATTCCTTGCTATATTGGACCATATCAGATTGTGAAAAGGATAGGTGGGGTCGCTTATGAGTTAGAGTTTCCTACAAATATGGCTTTTGTCCATCTCGTATTTTATGTGTCCAGGTTGAAGAAGTGTATTAGAGATTATTCTCTAGTGTTTCCTGTAAAGGAGATCAAGGTAATAGACTCCTTGACATATAAAGAAGAACTTGTTGCTATTCTAGATCGTCAAGTCCAGAAGTTGAGAAGCAAGGAAATAGCTTCGATTAAGGTGTTGTGGAAAAATCAAAAAGTTGAAGAAGCTACTTGGGAATCAGAGAATGACATACGTGCAAGATATCCAAAACATTTTTAATTCGGTGAATGACAAAATAGAAGGTACAATCCTTGCCTTATTCTTTTTATCTCATATTCACTAGGATAAATTGTGTTTACATGTGTTCTGTGTAATCATTCGGGGATGAATGATCCCAAGGGGGGGATAATGTAACACCCCATAGTTTTCTCGACATTATGTCACTTCGTGGTATGCTTGGAGGGTCGATCTTCTGAAAATATTTTGAAGTGTCAAGAGGACTTAGTCATATTTTGAGCTCCTAATCTTTGATGATTTTATTTTTGACCTTTCCGACCCCGTAAAGCTGATTTTTAAGTTGTTCCATGATCGAGGAAGTTATTAGTACATCTCGGGTAAGTTTTGGAATTTTTTAGCATCGTTTGAGGGGTGTTTAGATATTGAAAATAGTGACCCAACGTGAAGTCGACACACTACATCAATGATAGCGTCGATGAAATAGTGGATCGACGTGATCTCAATGTATCGTATCAGGTAACGCGTCGGTGCTCAGTTTACAAATTTATTTTGAATAACCGACCTTAGGAAGGGCAAATTAGTCTTTTTTCCTCATCATAACTGTGCCATAACATGAAATTAAGGTGTTATTAGGGCAAAATATATCAGAAAACTACTTCTCTCTCTTTAATCAAGACCCTAGGTTTTCCACAAAGATCAAGAAATGTATCTTTAGAAGCCAAGAGTATCAAGAACTTAGTCAAGATTTGGGCTCCGCTCTTTTTCCTAAGTAATCTAAGGTACGTAGGTTTTTTCTAAACTTCATGGGCTTATTGAAAACACATTGAATAAGATTTAAAGTTATAAAAATCATGAAATTTTAAAAGAAGTTGAGGAAATTATGTTTTCAATCTTGCATTATGAATGCTTTAATGATACTATTGTTTTAGTCTTGAGGCCTTTCCCCCAAATTTGATTAGAAATCTTATATATGTATGTATAAAATTAAGATTTGAGAATTTAAATGGAGAGCATAAGCCAATAAACATCCCTCTCTTGTTGTTAAGCTGGTTGTTCCTATATGTGTTATGAAATACTCGATTTCTTTATGAGGAAGCATGATATGAATGACTTGATCTTTGGTTTATGACTTGATTATGATTTTGAACTTAAGAGGAGACAGTTTATTTGATGTTAAATGTTAAGAGAATTGCTAAAAGAATTTCATGATTTGTCATAAATTTCATGACCACCACATGTTGTTGAAAGGTTAAAAAGAGAGAGTTTCATGCATATGTTCACATGAGTTTAAAGCAAGAGCCCTTTTGAATTTATTGATTGATATGGTGGTCTCAAACTTCATGTTTTAAAAAAAGAGATTATAATATGCTATGAATGGCCCAGAGATGCGACTTGCAAGTCAATGGTATGACGATACAATATAAAAATGTATGTCATAAAAGAGATAGAGTTTTTAGATTTTGATTTCAGAGAATACATGTTTTAAAGAGCTAAAAATGGGCTTAAAGAGAGTTAGGTAGTTGCCTGAAGAAGGCTTGAGTTCAAGAACTCCTAGCCCAAAATTGTGTTTTGCCGATATGGGTTCATTTCATCCCCTAGCGGGATTATACGCTAGCCTATTACCCTGTGGCGTATCAGAGACAGAGACTCCAACCCTTGCGGCAAACTCGGGTTGGGGGCTTGGCTGGCGAGTTAAGGGCAGATTCCATATAGCTCATGAAATTTCAGAGTTGTAGGGTATACCACCTAGCACAGAAGTAAAAATAAAGAGTGTGTCAGGGAGTTTAGATAATTGTTTAGAGTCCTTTAAATATACCCATGTGTTTTCTTTGCATATGTATATTTATGAACTATTTTCTAAACTGCTCTTACCTATGTTGAATAAAAAAAAATTGGAATTTCTCTGCATACCTGTACAATTGTATTGAACCCCCTATATTTTAGGGTTTGAGGCTCAATCTAGAGGTCCTGCTAAGCCGTAAAGTTTTCAGACAGAAGTAAAGAGTGCAGTTGGTAAGCCTTCTCTATTTTGGAAGGCCTAATGGTTTTCAGCTAGTTGTTATTTATATTGTTTTGGGTCTACTGGGGCCTTGTCCCAGATTTAGATAGTTTACTGATGTCGTATGTAGTAGAGATTTCGCAGATTGAAAGAGATGATGTTCAGATGTTGAAAACTTATTTTCATTCTATTAAACAAATTTAAGAATATGACCATGATTCAGTTTATTTTATTTCCACATTTTTTTCTTTATCATTCTAGTATTGTGCATGATTACCAGACGTAAAAGAGTGTCCGAATCATTAGGGTTTAGGATGATCACCATGGCTAGGGTCCCGGATCGGGTCATGACACATCTGATAGCCCTTTTATCAGCAGGTAATGTTAGTAGATCCCAAGTATTATTTGCATATAATGCTTCAAACTCTTGTGTCATGGCAGCTTGCCAAGCAGGGTTTAAAACTGCCTCTTCATAAGATATAGCTCACTGTTTAGTGATGTGTTTCTTATTATCTGTTGACTATCTTGATTAAGTGATGTGAATGAAGTGTTATTGGTAACAAAGTAAAGAACTTTGGAGGATGTGGTTGGAGAAGAAAAGGAAATATTAAAGGTTAAAGCGGTGTTTGGGTGTAGAGTAGGCAGAGTGTACTTGTATTCTTATAAGTAAGCTGGTATGGTATAAGTTCTAGATAACCTCCTTGGTGCAGGTGGTTGAGAAGAAGTAGTTGAGGATTGTGGTGTAGTGTGATGCAAAAATATTAAATCATTTGTGGAATTAGTTGTAGGTTGTGTAGAATTATGTTCTTATGTTGGTACAAATTGGTCTGGTGACAAAGATGCCTCTTCACTAGTAGTCATGGGCTCATGAATAGGATGATTAGTGACATAATCAGTGACTTCTCTTGTATCTAGATGACTTGTATTAGTGGTGTGTGTGTCAGT
Organism: Capsicum annuum; assembly: GCF_002878395.1. Taxonomy (NCBI): domain Eukaryota; kingdom Viridiplantae; phylum Streptophyta; class Magnoliopsida; order Solanales; family Solanaceae; genus Capsicum; species Capsicum annuum. The sequence goes on along the minus strand of NC_061117.1, from coordinate 213,893,694 downwards.
ATTTGAATTTGAATAAGACTGCATTAACTTTAGACAAGAAGAAAATGTAGAGTGATTTGAAGACATATCAAAAGGAAAAATATTTTCATAGAATAGGACATCCCTAGAAACATATAATCTCCTAGTGGCCAAGTCGAGAACCTTTTAACCTTTGAATCTAAAAGGATATCCTACAAAAATATGAGGGTTGGATCTTGGTTCAAACTTGTCTTTGTGATTCTTGAGAGTGGTCGGAAATCAAAGGCATCCAAAAGCTTTCAAATGACTATACACTGGTGGTTTTTAGTGTAATATCTCATATGGCCATTTGTTCTTTAAAACTGAGGATGGTAATCTGTTTATTAAGTAAGTGGCTATTAAAATGCATTCTCCCCAATATTTGAAGGGTAATTTTGATTGATACAATAGTGCTCTTGCTATTTCAAGGAGATGTTTATGTTTTCTCTCCACAACACCATTTTGTTGTGGAGTATAGGGACAGGTTTTCTGATGTATTATTCCTTTGGACTGAAAGTATTGTTTAGTTTCATTATTAACAAATTCAAGGCCATTGTCAGTCCTAATGACCTTTATGGTGGTGGAATATTGATTTTCAACCAGGAAAATAAAAGTTTTAATAACTTGAAGAGCATTACTCTTGCAATTCATCAAATGAGTCTAGGTTGATCTACTAGAGTCATCAACAATGGTAATAAAGTATATGTGGTTGTCATGGGTGGTGGTGTGATATGGTCCCCACATGTCAACATGTAGTAGATCAAAGGGTTCTGTTGTGATTGTGGTCTTTTTAGGGAAGGATTGTCTAGTTTATCCTGTCATTGGACAAATTGAGCAGTCAAAAGGTTGTCTGGGTGATAATGGTGGGAGTGAGGATATTCTTCTCATTTTCACAAAGGGTACATAACCTAGCCTTAAATGCCAGAGAAAATCATCACTGTTTTCTATAGAACTGGAAAATAAAGATTGACTCAAGGTAGAATGGGTTCCTTTATTCATAGAGGATGAATTATTTACAAAATTGGTTGTGGATAGAGACGTAACATGCAAATCAAAATTATAGGAACCAGAACTAGATTTAGACAAACTAAAGACAGAATTAGACAATGGAAACAGACTGTAGGATGGATTAACACCTAAACACTTATTGTGACACTTTAAGCAAAGGTAGTAAAACTATCTTTGGCTTTACCAATCTCCAGAGGCCTCTTCAGTGAAGGGGCCTGTAACATGCAACACACACTGTTGAAACTAACATTGCTTTGAAGTTGTGAAGTTAAGCAATTTATAGAAATATGATTAAATTTGAAGCTAGGCGCACACAACACTTTATACAAATTCATAGCTGGACTAAGAGAAGCATCACCAATTTTGGTCACTCTAACCTTATATCCATTTGGTAGGGTCACAAGAAAGGATAGTAATATTCTAGTGTTGGTCAGTATTAATTTTTTAAAAGTTATGTGATGGGAGTCCCCTGAATCTAAAATCCAGGAGTCAACAAATAATGAGTTACAATCATAAGTGAGTTAACCAATCTTAGTTATGAAAGAGTGACAAGTCATTATACCTGTAAAGTTCACTGCTCTATTGGTGATATTGATGTTGGTTGAGTCTTGTCCAGCTTCTATTGGTTGAAAGTGGGTGAGAAGATTGACTAGCTGATTATATCTTTTTGGACAAGCTTTGAATTCCTTTGTTGTTAGTTTGATAATTGGTCCATTGTTTATGATTGTGGCTTTGTTCACTACCATATCTATCTGTTCCTTTAGAGTAGCTTCCATGAACATGTGAAATAGAAGTTGAGTTTTTTTCTTTCGTAAACTTCAAATACTGTGGGAATCCATGCAAACGATAACACTTATCTTTAGTGTGGCCAGTTTTCTTGCAGTAGCCACAAAAAATATGAGGTTTCTATGCTGAAAATCCTGCTCTATAAACAACAGGACCATTAGAGTTACCACCATTAAACTGATTTCTGCCGAAAGATGCTCCACCTTGTCTGTTGTAATGATTGAGGGACTGTGTATTATAATGACTGTTTCCTTGCCTATTGAACTGATTTGAGCTTTGCTTTTCTTGATAATTTATTCTAAATGTTGTATTTGCTACTCCATGTACATTCAGTGAAGTGGATGTTAAATCTAACTGATTATAAGGCTTGACCTCTCGTTGCTTCTCCTCTTGAATGAGAATAGAAAAATATTGAGCTATGTTTGATAACGGATTCATCATCAGAATATTACCTCGCACTGCAGTGTAAATTTTATTTAGGCCCATAAGAAACCGAATTAACCTTTTGTCCTGCTCCACCTTGTGCATTGTAGCCTTAGCACCACATGTACAATTGCAATTGCAAGTAGCGGTGGTATTGAGAGTGCTCAACTCCTCCCATAACCTTTTCATCCTTGTGTAGTAGCTTGTAATGTCCAGATTTCCTTGGGACATATCATTAATTTCCTTCTGCAACTGGTATAATTTTGCACCATTTGTTTGGTCATACCTGTCCTCTAGCTCCTGCCAAAGTTCTCGAGCATCATTGACGTATTGTAGGTTGTCTACTAAATCGCGTGAGAATGAATTTAAGAGCCATGAGGTCACCATGTTGTCACATCTTTTCTACTGACCAAAAGTAAGTGAATTTTCAGCTGGTCATCTGGAATTGCCATTGATGAAGTCGAGCTTGTTCTTGACAGATAATGCTCTAAGGATCCCTCTTCTCCAGGATCTGTAACTAGTACCATAAAAAACAACGGGAAGCAAAGTTGATCCTGCATTTTCAGCAGGATGCAGATACAGAGGATTGGAGGAATCGAGTGTTCCATGTGATGTTTGAGAAAACTCAGAATTCGACGTAGTTTCTGAAGCCATGAAGAATCAATAGAAATAACGAAGATCAACAATGCAACAAAAGAATGAATTGGAATTGAGGAATGATGAATTGCAAAAGTGCAAATCGAGAAAAAAAAATTAGCTTTGATTTGTTGTATGAGAAAATGAAAATCGAAGGAAAAGAAAAATCAACATTACTGTCTCTGATACCATGTCAAAATTCAGATGAATTGAGGTGAAAACTCCATTGATGGAGATAATCTGAGTAGCGACTGGATAACTAAGGAGAAGAGAAGCATAAATGGAGAAGATATTTTGTAAAATCAGAAAGTGATCTCATTTTTTCTGTACTGTTCTATTTATACAAGGAAGAAGGAAATGACAGTTGTCTACAGCTAATGTTATATTCCCTAACTAACACACTAGACAATTAATCACAATTAACTAACTAATCAACTAACTAAGCTGCACACAGTCTCAACTAATTAACTGTTTGCATAGATAATATCTAATTAATCTCAACATAATTAATAACATGACTAAGTATTCCTATTAAATAATGTTTACATTATATCTTAAAATTAATATGGAGAAAACACAATTAATGCTAAGAGTAAATAGAAATAGAAAAGTTGTCTTCTTGATATGTTAAAAATGACAAGTAAAAGTAGAATTTCAATTAAGAAATTAGTAACAACTAAAAGTGATCGGAGGGACCGTCTATTTTTATATTTAACGCTTTAGAAATGCATATGAAAATGAAAGTCATACCTTTCCATAACGTCACTTCGTTATAATGGCATTTCACTAGAGCGGTCTGATTGTCTTCGAAATTGATTTTTCATGTTATATTTACTTCTCTATAATAATATTCTACCTACAACAAAAAAATATCGTTTATTACAACGGTACACTCTCTGTAAAATTATCTCTCTATAACAACATACTCAAATATTATGTAATAATATTTTGTAAGAAATATACATTATGTACAAAATAAAATATTAAAATATTTATGGTAATCATCACTAATTGCATGCAAGATTAAATTTCAAGTATGAATATCTAATTTAAAGAAAAAAATTGTATTTAAATGATGCACATAAGTTATTTTATAATTTCACGAGAAAAAAATTATTAATATTTGTCTTTTATATTTCATAGTTTTTCTAATTTTGCGTACTTTTATTTATAACAGTTAAATGATATAGTAGTTATGAAATTTTCAGACAAACGTTGTCCTTATAGAGAGATTTGGTTGTATAATTTTATAAAAAGGGTAAAATTAAGATCACAAGATTTAAAAAATTCTTATTTTTTAAAATTTAGTATCAAGTTAAAATACATTATTCTATTTAAAAGCGAAGGATGTAATAAAAATTAAGAATCCATCAAGCGCTGTTCTTGGATCGGTTTCCTGTCAGAAAATATGAACTGGAATTTTCGATTTTATAGGACCGGTGAAGTCCCCTTAGAAGAAAGTATGTAGTAAACAAAAATTAAATAATTTTTTAAATAAGATTTAGACTATTATTGCTAGAACTCAGAGTAGTAATGACATCATATTGTGGTGGAATGGTAAAGGTCTCGAATTTGAGCCTGGAATACAGAATCGACTTTCTTAGGAAACACTTTCCACTCTATGGTGAGATTTCCTAACGTGAATCGACTGCAATGTATCTATCAAACACATGATTGGAAAGAAAATAAAAAAAAGAATAGTAATGACTAATTAGTACTTGGCAGATGGCACTTAACAAACCCAAATTAACTTCTTCTTTTAAAAAAAATAATAAAATAAAATTGGAGAATGGAAGTTCAGAATTGTATATTCCTTAATCAGAAATTACAACTAAAAAATTATTGGAAGATACCTTAGATGTGCTAATAGAGGAAGATCCACATAACAAGGCATTTTTGGTAGATCTTGGTATTTTTTATTTGCTTATAATCTTTCTATTGGATGGGACATACCATGATGTTTGAAGGAGAGAAAAAAATTCAATTCCAAAATGTCTCAAAACAATGGATATAAGGCGTTGTGAGTATAGATCCGTGCAGTATTGTAGCTAACCTAGGTGAACCAATGTGAATTATATGAATGATTTCTTGAGATTGTGCTGCGAAGCAAGACCAAAATGTTTTTTAATATAGTGTAATTGAAATTTTATTTGTAGAAGTTCGAACTTTAGGATGGTTCTATGGACTTCAAACTTATAAAAGTGGAATTTCGGATTAAGTATTTGAACTAACAAAGTGAAACTCCAGGATAATATTCGAAACTGGTAAATGCTACTGTCGGATTTACTCAAATTCCATGTAAAACTTCCGGAGTTTGAACTGACAAAGGTTTAAACTTGATGAATTTTCTTGGAGTTTTACATACTGGGAGGTTCCAATTCCACGACATTGTCTTGGATTGTTATGTTACAGAACAAAACTCCGAGGCATTATTCATTTTTAACTAAACTCCAAGATACCGTCGTGGGGTTCTAAGTTACAAAACTAGTTTTCGAGATGGATTTTGGGACAGTGTCACGGAGTTCAAGAAAAGCATAAATGATGAGAGTATCTACTGCTTTATATTTTTAAATTTGAGGTAACAAGAGATCTCATTTCCTCGATCCCATATGACTGAAGTTCAAAAAAAGCGCAAATGATGAGAGAGTCTCTATCGCTCATCGGTCCCCGTATGAAAAAGAGTACTCCTTCTTCAGTCCCCTCATGAAAAATTACAATTCTTGGTTAGTCTTGAAATCGTAACTTATTTCAAATAGCAATAATAAAAGTGTCTATTTGTGAATTTTTCCCAAATACGAAACAAGTTATAATAACTTATACAGGTGTCTTCGAAGTTCCAACAAAACATGCATTTTCACTGTATTTGTCTCTTTCCATTGCTTGGTCAACTAATCAATTCTTTTTTCCTCTAAAACTATCAACATAACTAACCAAACAGCCTATTTTGTGAAGATTCGATTACTGTGCTAAAAAAAAATAATTTTAACATACAACTAAAGGTATCTTTGCAGCTTGAAATTGACATTTCATGACTTTGGATTTAACTTACATTACTCGTAGGGCGGTCTCCAAGTAGTCCATATATTCTTATGAAAAATTCATTACACTGACGCTATGTATGACTTAAACTTATAATTCATAAACTCCCAAAACGGACGTCGCAACAGAACCAAACCACAACTTGCCATGTTTCTCCTCAACTTCACTTATAGTCCTCAATGTCTTGCCTTCAACATCTTCTAAAACCTCCAAAACTCGCCCGTCCTCACTTAGCTTCATTGCAGTAGCATGCGGTTGCCCTCCGCCTAACATGTTGTCCAGTTGCTGTGCAGTGATTGGGAGCTTCAACAGTGCCTTTCCGAGCTGCGAATCTGAAATACTCAATTGTGCAAATACTGATCTTTTTGCATGCAGCGCGACCCAAAATTCCCCTCTCGAATTTATTCTGATGTTGTCAGGTAACCCCGGCAACTCAACAAATGTATCATGTGTTCCTGCAAGGGGGCCTTTAAGCCAGTACCTTAAAATTCTAAAATTAGTAGTTTCAGCCACTAGCACGAAGGACCTGTCTTTGCTCAAAGCTACACCATTTGCAAATGCAAGGCCTCTCAATAAAACGGTTATTTTTTTTGTTGATTTAACATATTTCATTAGCCTGCCAGTCTTATCTCCTCGTAATACAGAGGAGAGAAATTGCTTGCGTTGGTACTTTGTGCTTGATTCGGTGAAGTAAATCACATCATCATCGACACCCACGTCATTTGTGAAGACTAGAGGCTTACCTTTGAATTCTTGGACTAATGGTGTAGCTAATCCTCCTTTTGGACCAACAACTTGGATTCCTAAATAGGCATCAGCAATGTAGAGTTCTCCTGTTTTGTTATCGAATCGTAAGCCCAATGGCCTCCCACATACATGCTCCAATTCAGGAGCGAAAGGCCGGGTACAATTCTTCCTATTAGAAGAAGTGACTGCAAAATCAGCCCAATATGATCCTTTCCACTTGAGAATTCGTCCATCGGCAACTCCTGTATAGGGGCCTTCTCCTTTTGGATCGAAAGCAATGCTGTCTGGTCCAACTGCTCCTTTCAGTTGGATGATTTCAGATTTTGGGAGGACATTTTGGGAGCCTGGTATGGGAGGTGGTTTCAACACATTTTCCGAATTATCAAAGGCTAAATTAACCGAGACAATTAGCGCTATTGTAGCACTGATCAACAATAAATTTAAAGCATTCATGGCAAGTGTTTGTTTGGTGATGAAATTCTGTCAAAGATTTCTTCTTTTATAGGACATTTGCATTTGGCTTGTTTAAAGTGGACTGATTTTTCAACATAGACCTCGAAGTCATCCAAGAGAAAGACATAAATATTATACAAAAACCAATCAAGTATATACCAAAGGAGATAAAAATGAAAATGAACTTACTATAAAATGCTACAAAATGGTTAACAAGGGACGGCTGAAACTTGGGAAAGAAAAATGGGCATTGATTAAGTAAAAGTTCGGTATTATCCAGCCATGTGGCTGTTTCTGGTGCTAAAAATAGGAATTATAGATAAGGGCATATGTGAGCTCTTTTGCTAAAATGTAGGGGCTTATTTGATCCCCTATTAGGGCGGCTCAACCGTGTCGGTGGCCTAAAGTCAAAATATATTAAAAGGGTCTTTACTTTATTTCGTGAAATTCATATAATTTATAAGGAGATACGTAAGAACCGCCAGATTTTGGGCCTAAAGAGCATCCACATTACATTACTGAACTTTGTTGTAGGCAAAAGAATGATCATTAAGTGTAGAAAGGTAGAAAAACAGGTCTATTATCCACCATGTTTTTAACATTGTGTCACTTGCTTTCAGTGATTTCTCAATTAAAAAAGATGACACATAAAGAGTACTACTTTCTTCATTTATTTACCAAACTGTAGAACCCAACATGAATAAAATGTTGGACTGTGTCCTTAAATATTTGGGTGGGATGTGGGGGTTTGTCCTTACTAGTAGTCGTAGTACTATTTTTATAATTTCTTAGCCTTTAATTTCTATTACTACCTACTATTTCGTGTAGTTCGATTATAGTAGTATTTTGTTGTAGTACTGTTGTTCTACCATCTATTATTTTTGTTACTATTTATTGTCTCTTATACTTCTATTATGTTTTTTTCTAGACTTTTTTTTGTCTTGAGCTAAGGGTTTAAGGAAACAGCTGCTCCACTTCACCTCTGAGGTAGAGGTAAGGTCTGCATACACTCTATCTTTCCCAGAGCCCATTTTATGGGACTACACTGAGTTTGTTGTTGTAGAGTGGGTTAGAGTCCTATGTCATTGGGAATGGATTGGTAATTTGCTTATATGAACTTTGAATTTTTCCCTCATGAGCTAACTTTTGGGGTTGAGTTAGAACCGGAAGTCATAAGCTAGCTTTTGGATTGAGTTAGGATCAGGTGTCATAGCTAGCTATTGGGGTTGAGTTGGGACTAAATATCATACCTTTATACAGTATCAGAGCCAGGCTCATCCCTGTTTGAGTTGCCAGTTCATGTTTCAGTTGGGCCTAGACGTGAATGGGGTGTTAGAGTGGGTTAGAGTCCCACATTGGTCGGAAAAAGACTATTGGTTTGCTTAGAAGACTTGAACAATCATATCCTCATGAGCTATCTTTTGGGGTTGAGTTAGGTCTAACTGTCACATCATTACAACTCCCAACTATTAATGGAGAGGAAAGTTAGGTCATTTCACATAGTTAAAGTATAAATTTGGACTTCTCCATGTATAACTTAAAGACTTTCTGGGTACTTACTAAACCATCCAAAATTTCAAAGGCATCACTAAATGAAGGTTTATGTATATACTGATATATGGCTGCTTATGTAGCATTACAAGTATAGCTCATAATTAATGGCAATTTACACTAGTTTCCACTAAATAGCATGCGAGTGCTTATATACGGTTCATGTTGTATGGTAACTTCTGTTGCTTATCCTGCTTCGAGTATATTCTTTACACGTAGATATCTCCTTGATTGGTTGCCATGCTTCTCAAAGTTTGGGAATTGTAATCTGTAAAAGTCCGTCCCTGCATTGTCAAACACTAATGAATTTCAGAATTGTATCTATAGTAGAGCTCTTTTCTTGACTAGAAGCATTCAGCATAACGATATAAAGGTAAACGATTACAAAGATTGAGAACTTACACAAACTCAGCTGAGACGCGATCTTTATTAGCATTACTTGGAAGTGGCCAGAAAACTCGGTATGGACCCTGCACAATCTCCTTTTTGTGATAGGCTGATACCAAGTCATTCAAGTATGTTGCCACTTTACACTGAATTGAACGATTTCCAGAAACTATTAAGCTGTCAAGGACATAACACAAGTTGAAGTCATCGTATGTTACTGTTCAAAGTAGCATGGCACCTGGACCTTCCGAAAGACTAATGAATAGTTGTAATTTGTTTACCTTTTTGCACTGACTTCTACCTTTATATCACTTATATTGACACCGGGAAGTTCTATTGATACGACATACATGCTTCCAGATTCTGCAATATCCATCCTCGGAGACCATTCACTTCCTGTATTAGCAAAAACAAACGGATAAATTTTCAACATTCTGAATAGGCTATACCTATCAATTTCGCGGAACAAAAGTCAGTACTACAATACATCATTTATTCAAGCAAAAAAACCGCGAATCAAAGCAAAGCATCATGGTTGTTTACCATTAGATTCAAGTCCAATTCTTGTTTCTTTCAATTGGAAATTAGTCGTTGTACGTGGCCTAGCAAATTTAGGAGCTTCTGTTGCAGTTTCATTGTATTCGCAACCTTGTGCAGTAGACTGGAATTTCTTATTGGTAGGTCTAGAAAACATTGGTCCTTCAGAAGCACTAGAACTCTTTTTTGCACAACCATTAGGCTTGTAAGGCGAGGCGGATTCAGTGCAGCTTCCCTGTCCCAAAGCAAGAACATAAAAAGTTTAGGTAGCATAACAAAAAAGGCAGTCCGATGTACTAAAGGTTTCTCTATCCGCGGGGTCCAGAGAAGGACCAGGCCACAAAGGTCTATTTTACGCAGCCTTACCCTGCATTTCTACAAGAGGCTGTTTCCATGGCTTAAACCCGTGACCTCCTAGTCACATGGCAGTAACTTTACCAGTTATGCCAAATAGCACAAACTCATTGAAACTAAGTAAATGACACTTCCACTAATTCACAGACCTGTTCACTTGAATTGAGCCTCATGAAACAAGCTTGAGCATTGGAACTTTGTCGTGCATAGTACATTCTGTTATCGTACCTTGGAATTGCAGAACTCAAACTACTGCTACAGCTCTAGACATTAAAGCAAGTGAAAAGCCAAAATATTACATAAGCGAATAAATGTTTCAATAGAGAAAGAACAAGCTGAGTTACTAAGTAGATTACAAATTCAGATTATTTCAATCCTTTTCTTAACAAGATGAAAAGTTTATTACTAATTTGATACAAAAGCTTTGATAAATCGTAGGAAGAAATCAAGAAAGAAGCTACAATCAACGTTCACAATCAAATATTTGTAGATATATAGTAAATTTCGTAATATAAATGAATGTCAAAAGCTATATTATATTCAAAGTTCGCGTGCACCCTATAACCAACCGTCTAGATCCACCCAGCTACATGCACCAATACTTCCACTGTTCACCCGTCATGCCTCAAATAACACTGAATAAGCATGGACGACACATTATAGGAACCAAACATCAAATGAATTACGAATTTGGAAGTGTCTCACTCTAATACCGTGTTAAATCAATAAATATTGGGTATGATAACTCAATCCCCAAATATAGAATATGAGGTTAGAACTGTCCAAGACCGTGTGAATAATCCAATCGCCCATCCCACAAACAGTGTGAGACTACTAACAAAAACTAAAGACATTAATTAATATATAAACAGACACTTAAATTTGGTCGCAGCTAGCAAGTAAGCACTTCAATTTATAGAGTGCACATCTAGACAACTCAACTTAGTCTCAACTAGAAACTAAACACGCCTGTGTCTCGTGGACACCTGATTCTGACATGACAAATAAATTTTGGAAGTATCTAGATGATCATTTTGAAAGTTGAAGTATTCAACTAACACAATGAAGACATGTTTAGGTGTCTAGATGTGCAAACTCAAATTTAGAGTGTTTACTTGCCAACTGAGACCAAGTTTGAGTGTTTGGTTATACCTTATTCCAAAACTAAGATTGATGAATTGATCAAAGGGTAGACGGGATAGTTAAAAGAACTAGGGAAATGAATAGCTCTATGACTTAATCACAACTTTATACAAATTGTACTAGCATTAATATCTTAATCAAAACATAGTCATAGAAGAACGACGATACCATTTACTGGACTCTTAATAAACTGTTGAAACACATATTAATGAAATTATTAAACATAAATATAGAATCTTGGCAAAGCTATTCATTCTACAGAACGCGTAGACAAGCTTATAGCTCCGCGTCTACTAGCATAACTACGAGAACATACAGAGAGAAATTACCATAGGAAACAAATGAGTAGCCGCGGTGGAGATATCATCATGTGCAGCTAAATGTGCAGCAATAATGTTAACTCTGCGTCGCACCACTTGACTCTCCATTACTACAAAAATACACTGAATACACAAGGTGAGTTTGTATGTGAATGTTGAATAGATGTTAATGCTCTTTGTAGAAGGGTGGGATTTAAGATGAAAGGATTTGGTTGTAGATATTTTTTTAGTGTGAAGTGAACTTTTTAGTTGAAAAAATCTTCACATAATTCAAGAAATATCAGGTATTCAGATTAGATACTATTGGCACTTGTAACAATGTCATTTTCAATTGTTTTTGCCAATTTGGCCAAAAAAAAGTGTATGTGCAAACTATAGTTTTGGGCAAGTTGGAACTTGATATTTTGCCTTTTTCTTTTGCTCTCTTTTGGCTGCAGTCAGTAAGTAAGAAATGTAAAGAGGGGAGCCTGGCGTAACTTTAAAGTTAGATGCGTGATCAGGAGGTCATGTCAAATAAAGTTGCTAGTCTGGTTCGGTCCTTCTTCAAATTCTGCATTTAGATCGAGATCTTAATGCATCGAACTATTTTTTTTTTTTTAAAGTAAAAAGCCGTGAAAAAGATGAGTCGATTAAAACTTGACATATATAACTTAATGTAAGGAAAAAGAGCTAAAAATATCCTATGGAATATTTAAAATAGCTCATATTTGTTATCTGTTTGCTTTGGTAACAAAAATACCTTACCGTCTACCTTTTTGATAACAAAAAAACAAACGGAGGGTATCTAAAGAGAATAATTTACTTTTAAATTTAAAAGTAATTTAACTTTATATTTCCTATTTTATCTTTAACATGATGATTGTAACTACATAAATATGATGACATATTTTAAAAAATTTAGTCATATAAATATTATGACGCCATTAAATGACATGTTATAAAATTATTTATTTCTTATTTAAATTAGGCATCAATATAAATAATATCACCTAAATTGAAACCAAGAGTACTATTTATACCCTTACTATTTCAGTCAAATTAATTATTTGAGGTTCTTCTAATATACGAGTGATGGAAGAAGTGATAATATATAGTTGAAGAATGAAGACCAAGTTCATACACGTGGAATACCATATTGCCATAATAAATAATTCCCGGTCGTCTTATTGTCAATAAGCTTCTTAACAAGTTGTAAGGAAAAAAAAGAAAAAAAATAAAGAAGTTGATAATTTATTAAATTAGGAGTAACGACCAAGAAAATTAAAGCACATCCTGACAAAAAGTTGATCAAATAATAACATTGACCCAATTTTTTGTTTTATTAATTACGTTTCACGTCATGATGACGAAACTGTTCAACTTAACATAAAAAAAGTTACCCTTTGTTTAGACCAATCCGAAACTAAAACTAAAATTAAACTTTTTGAATTTTATTTTTTTTTAAATCTCAATGCACTCTTTTATTGAAACTTCAAAATCATGATACAACGTTGTAGGAATCATTCCTCTACTAAATTGAGAGTCTGACATACCAGACTCTATTAACTTTGTATTCACAAGTGTAAATTAATTAGATAAGTAACTTGACTTTTCCTTTCATGGCGATTCAAACTCTATTTCTCTTGTCTTCATTGATTTGATTTTGAAAGATGCGACCCCCATTCTGTTTAGTTATAGAAGTCCTCCTACCGATCTTGGAATACTCTGAAAGCTTGTGTATATCTTACTTTATTTGTACACATGGCTAATCGATGCAAGTTTGTCTGTCACTTTGTTTGCTTTCCTATAGCAGTGTTGCACACTTATTCTCCTTCTTCTGACATCTTTCTTAATTGCTCGAATATTTGATTTTGAGTTGATTACGAATTGAATTCAACATATAATTAAGGATGATCTTTGTTTAGACCAATCCGAATTTAGAACTAAAATTAAATTTTTTGAAGATTTGATTTTGATTTTGGATTATGAATTGAATTCAACATATAATTAAGAATGGCCTTTTGAATTGAATATCAAATTTAGTACTCTGATATAGATTTTAATACTTTGAATTTTTAAACAGTAAATGATTTGTTTAATGGTAAAAGAGAGGCACTTGTCTCACAATTGTTGTACTTTCTAATAAGTCTGTCTTAAGAATATCCTCTTATTTTTTTATAAGAATAAGGAAGAACAAGTGTCTGATTGGATCAATCAAGCGACGAGGGCACAGTTTTTATTTTATTGGGACGAAGTTACTATCACTTTTTTCTATAAGAATAAGGAAGAACAAGTGTCTGATTACATCAATCAAGTGACAAGGGCACAAACTTTACTTTACTGGGACGAAGTTACTATCACTTGAGGAATTCTTTGTTCTTTTTTCTTTTGTAAAAGAAGAGATTGTAGTTGAATACAGAGATTGTAGTTGAATACAAATAGGTCAGTGAAAGACGAATAGGCTAGCACGCATGAGTTGTTTGGTTAGCTTTCAGTTGTTAGAAGACTATTGTTCCATCTCTTAAGAAAAGGTATGGGTTTGGTCTTGAAATAAAGAGATATGCTCTTCTCTTACGTGTGCTAGAGTATTATGTCCTATGGCACTTTCTAAAGAAAACTACAGTCACAGTCTATCAACTACTCACAAGACCATCGAGATCTTCGACTTAATTCCCAAAGGTAATCCACTCAGCTCTTCCCAACTTATACAAGGGGAACGAAGATAATGAAAGAAATACAGGGTCCTAACTAAATATATAGTACAGACTACTATTTCATTGTCACATTAGTTGAGTCGGTTCAATTCGTTCTTATCTATAGCTAATTCAAAAGCCAAGATTAAAAGTTCAAATATCCAAATTGATTAATCCAACATTGAATTTGAAGAGTTAATCCAATCCAAACTCATTTGGATTAATTTCTTCAATTCGAAAGTGAAAACTCAAATCAAAATTTTCATATTCAATCTGATCCCCATAACATTCACCCTTATATATACTAGTTTAATCGCACATGCCTCGCACGTATAATGTTTGAGTATTTAAAATTAAACAATTTTATCTATTGCGGAAATTTTTAATAAAGTGTAAAAATTCAAATCACTTTTCAAAAATCTTTCACACTTTAATATGATAATGTAAACATAAACATATCCACATATATGTTTTACCCTAGCCTCTCCTATTCTCTCTCTTGGCGACATAGGTAACTAGGACAGCTATGGCTGCCACCGTCTCTCCCCAGCCTTTGGCTGTGGGAGAGCTTCTCCAAAACCTTACAAACAAACCTACAAACACCAATACAAACTCTAATTATGTTGATAAGCTAAATCAAACACAATCAACTATTAATCTTTCACAAACTAGTTTAACACCTGTTGAAGTTGTTCATGAAATTCCAACGTTAAAATTTACGTTGGATGGACGACAAGCTTTCCCCAAAGATGAGGGACTTCATGAAGCCATAGTGATTAAATTATCCATGGGATCACCAAATTTGTCAATTTTAAGATCAATTTTACCTAAATTTCTCGATACTAAGGGACATTGTCTTGTCGGGTTGTTTGCGCAAAGGCGACTTCTTATTTGTATGGATCAATATGATATTTTGTGGCTGCATTATCAAGAGGTGTGAATTATTTCATGCACAATGGCAAAAATCATCATATTAGGATTTTTCCGTGGACTATTGGATTCAACCCTAAGGAGAAGACTTCACGTGCGACAGTATGAATTTCGTTTCCAAACTTGTCGATGGATTTGTTTGCTAAGAGGTCTTTGCTTTCCATTGCTTTAGCAATTGGAAAACCTATTGCTGTGGATAAGTCCACTCAAGTAAGATCAAGATCGAGCACGGCTAGGGTTAGAGTCATCCTTGACTTAATGGACAAGCATCTGGATCGTATTCGACTTCAAAGTATGGACAAAATCACGGGCAAAATTATTGAGGAATTTCAGAAGGTGATGTATGATAATTTACCTCAATATTGCACTCATTATAAGCACCAGGATCATGATAAAAAGAAGTGTCGATTGTTAATTGAAAAAAGTAGTTCTCCAAAAAGAAGATGATGCGATAATGGAGATTGAGGGAACTTCGGTTGAAAAATTACAAGGAGATGCATGCACGTGATTATCTAAATATTAAGAAGAAACAATGAAATAGAGTTAACATGGGGGATATTTCAATAGGTTAAGTTTTGGCTAGGATGTCCGAAAACTTATCGGAAAAAGCACAAACTGAAAAAAAGCGCTTCAAAATTTGCCTCGTATTATGGATACAAGTGTCGGGACTAAGAGTTTGATGGTTTCTAAGAAGGATATGGAGTTGAACAATACTAGAGATGATGTTGGAAATGAGGGTTATACAATAGTTTCACGCAAACAATCTGTTAGTCCTCAAATTAGGAAAGAACTTAATGTGGCAAAGAAATAATGTGTTGCAACAAAGGATATTGTGGATCCCAACACCTTTGAGGCTTTTTTAGATAAAAATAAACACCAATCTGATTCGGGCAATCCTAAATATCAAATTGCACTTTCAGAAGTGACAAAATGCTAATGCAACAACACGTCTAAGCTTGATTTGTCCCGTACCTGTCTTGAAGTCGTTGATGGATACATTAGATACCTCGACGTGTGATATCCGTTCTTCATTTATGGAGTCAATTGGTGAGCAATGGGATAAATTTGGATATAAATTATTGTTCAAGGGTAATGAACAAGATATGAATGGGGTAGTGGTCTTAACTCCGACGCATTCGAACAACAAGGTTGAAGGCAAGAGTGACCAAAAAAATGGTACAAATATAAAGAGTTGGGCAGATATGGCAGGGGATGAGAAACAGGCCTCATCCTCTCCAATATGTAGCAAGTTGAGTTCAGCAGCCTCAGAAGTTGTGCCAATTTATGCAATGATTCTTCCATCTTTAGCTGCGGAACAACTTATGGCTCAAACAAGTGCACCTTTGAATGCTATGGATAATCCAACCAAAGAGTTCCAGGCCAAGAGGTATGATCCAAGAGAGTTGATAGAAAATCCAATGAAAGCGTTTGAGGGTGATTTAGGTGTTGAAATATTTGACGAAAAAGATGAGGATGAAGTATTGGATGAATGCTTTGCTAAAGTGGCTAGGGATAGAGATCTTCACCTAGACAACAAAGAAAGGGATTCAAGAAAAAGAAGACTCATGAAAGGAAACATAGTTGGGATGGTAAAGTGTCTGAAGAGGTTATTCTAAGACAATTACCAATGAGGGTGGCAAAGCAGAAGGTTACAAGGTTCAATTATATCAACAAGATTCAATAGATCGAGAAGAATTGATGAAATATGAAGATATTTTAGACTGGTTGGAGGAAGAAGACAAGGTGAAGAATCGAATCTTTATAGGGTTATATCTTCTTGAAGATTTTTAATTTTTAAAGAAACGTGGATCTGACTCCACACTCTTACTTATTTTAATCTTTCATTACTTAAGTATTATCATTTGTAATATCATCATAGAGTTGGTTATTAACTCTGTGATGATAATAGAATATTTAGTTCTTTCTTTTTCTTATTTTTTACATGCATGTTAATTAGAAGAGATTTTGTTATGCCTCAACAGGATTAGTAAGGCAGGGCATAGCCCCCCTTGCTTGTACTTTTTCTTTTGAGTTTTGCTTTTAATATATATATATATATATATATAAAATCTTTTCTTATTTTTAAAGTCAAATCTTTACAAATTTATTGATTGCATTCTATTACGTACTTTAAAATTTGAAAAATCTGAACTTCTTAATTTTTTCTTATTTTAATAGTTTTATATTTATTTTTAGATTTTTTTAGTTGATTTAGAATTGTTAAACTAATAGAAAAAGTATCAATTGTCATTAATTTTGATGACTTCTAATAAGGAAAAGTTTTACCATAAATATATTTAATTAATTTTCAACTCTTAAATTCAAAAAAGATACAGAAATTCTGATGTCTTCTAATAAAGAAAAGTTTTTACCATAAATATATTTAATTAATTTTCAATTCTTAAAAATTAGGAAGAAATAGTGAAAAGAACGATTTTTTCTAAAGTAAAGACTTTTAATGAAGGGCAAAAGTTCAATTCACTTTTCTAAGGGTCTTTACACTTTTAATATATTTGAACCATATTTTTGTTACGACTATATATATATATATATATATAATCTTTCTTTTTTTTTAAGTCAAATCTTTACAAATTTATTGATTATATGCTATTACGTACTTAAAACATTTAAAAATGTGAAACTTCTTAATTTTTTCTTATACTAATAATTTTATATTTATTTTTAGATTTTTCAAATCTTCTTAAAATCAAATTTAGTTGATTTAGAATTGTTAAACTAATAGAAAAAGTATCAATTGTCATTAATTTTAATGACTTCTAATAAGGAAAAGTTGTACGATAAATATATTTAATTAATTTTCAACTCTTAAATTAGAAAAAGATGCAGAAATTCTGATGTCTTCTAATAAAGAAATTTTTTTACCATAAATATATTTAATTGATTTTCAAATCTTAAATATTAGGAAGAAATAGTGAAAATGACGATTTTGTCTAAAGTAAGGACTTTTAATAAAGGACAAAAAGTTTAATTTACTTTTCTAAAGGTCTTTACACTTTTAATATATTATATAATATATATATATATATATATATATATATAGATCATATATTATAGATATAGATAATTAAATTAGCTCAATTGTTTGTTTTAGATGGAGAATTTTATGTTGGTTTCAATATATTAAAAGTGATTTCATTTGGTTAGTCTACTAATTAAATAGGAAATTGCGGCTTAACGAATGCAACAAGAAGACACAAAAATAGAAAATTAAGGATAAAGACAATGAAGACAACTTTGAATGTTCATGTCAAAGGAATAATCAGTGTCCTAATACTATGATTAATATCTAGTGATTTGTTTTCCACATACACTATAATTACATAATTATAAAAACTAACATGCTTAATTATATTATGTACACTATTCATCTGTGTGTTAATTTTTTTTTATTATTATTAGAAGTGTTTAAGGAAATCGTATTTACTGAGAAGCCCCTAGAGTTTTAACACTTTTATTTATAGCTCCTAGCAAGAAATATAATTGTAAAATAATATTTCTATTGTTTTTAACTTTGTCAGGAAAATAAGCTTCGTTTGTTTATTATGCAATGCAAATGACATGTTTGTCCTTTCGATACATGTTCATGTCATTGTGCTTTTCATGCTAACCCGATCCATACAGTCGTACAGAGTTCTGTTTCTCGTTGTAGTAATTTCTCACTACGAACTTGTTGAAGATTTGATGGTATAAATTTTTTTGATAATTTTGGGATAAGTTTATATGAAGTATCATAATCAGTGAAATTAGAGATTATGATAATTTGGTAATGTAAATCGTAAATTTATATCAGGAGACTGTATCGTAAGTGAAAATAGAAAATCATGACAATTCAATAGAGTAAATGGAATAAGCTAACACAAGGTATTGATAGAGTAAATGAAATAAATTTAAATGAGATAGCAGAAGTAAAAATGAGAAATCATGACAATTCGATATGTAGAATTTGTAAGTTATCCAATATAATAGTTGGGTTGTATATACCATGAAATTTAATCAATTTGTCATGGCTTGCATGTTACAGTTACTGCATCACTTTACCATCTTTGCCATTAAATTTAAAAGCATTCTAATCAGAAATTTTTTCATTAAACTTAAAAAGATTGTTATTAACATTTGTCAAAACCACAAAAATATCGATGTGAAAATAGCCTGTTTATACAGATCAACCTTTCTATATAAATTAAATATTGTGACATCTTCAATCTTGCATATTTGCAATAGCTGGGCTTAGATAAAAAGACTTAGATCTTTTATTCATTCTCTCGTGGTTATAAGTTGGCTTTCGCTGTTGCAAAATAATGTCCACATGCCTCAATAAAAATATGTGAGAGGATGACGTTGGTGTGTTTAAAGAGAGGTAGAGGTAGGATAAAAAAATATTGGGGAGGTGATTAGGTAGGACATGACATATCTTCAGCTTAGCACGGATAATCTTCAACTTATCAAGGATATAAAGATCGTGAATTTAAATAGTCCAGTGGTGTCTCACTTTCCTATGGGTTAGATGTAATAGTTGTTCGGCGCAACATATCTGTCTCTCTTTTCACAGCAGTAGTGTCAACAGTACTTGGTTACTTTGTCCCTTATTTTTCTGATACTACTCCTACTTGATTATCACATTATTTTGCGGCTATTATTCATATTCTTTGAATCTTTTGTACTATTTTTTCTATTATTTATTATGTCTTCTTTACTTTCTAAAATGTGTAAGTTGAATTAATGATCTAAAATGAGTCAAAACTTAAATATCCAGCATATTAATCATCTAAAATGAGTCAAAAACTTAGATATCCATCATATTAATGAATCTAAAATGAGTTAAAATTTAGATATCCATCAATTATAAACATATAGTTCTAAACAAACATATCTATAGTATGATGAGTAGTGGGGTAGAGGTACAATGTTTCAATGATAATATAATTGTTAAAATGAAAATACAGAGAACCTAGTCAATATGGCAGCCTCTCATAATAAATAAAAGAAAGAGAAAAAGTCATAAATCATGATACCTCTGACTCCACAATTCTACTCTCGTGCTCTCTCTTTCTTTTCTCTATTTTTTTATCTTCAAACTTGGAACGCTGAAAGCGAACCATATTAGTCAAAAAAATAATGAACAAATAGGACCGTTGAAAATTCTATGCAATATTATAATAATAATTATTATTATATTAATAATTAATAATAATGTTGGTGAATAACCAACAAATAGCAATACTCCCTCCGTTGCTTGACATTTTTTGACTTGATATATTATTTAAGGAAAAGAAATTTTTTTTTTGGATATTTGTGGTTTAAAATAAATGTTAGATACTCACGTGAATATAAATCATTTCATTAAAGATAAAAAGAAAATTTTAAAAATTAAATTATTTTTTGTTATAGTAAAGTGATATTTCTTTTTACTTAAAATTAGACGGAGGAAGTAATAATAATAACGATTCCTCTCTTTCAATTTATTTGTCAGATTTAGAAAACATTTGATTCTATAGACTCAAACTAGATATTTAATATGTACCAAAATATTCATTAATCATGTGAATTAAAACATGTAAGGTGGAAAAATGAAATTAAATAATTATCAAAAAGGTAACAAACATTCTTTAGGAAAGGAATTAAGAATAATAATAAGGCACATAAATTAAAGAAATTAAGAATAATAATAAGGCACATAAATTAAAACAGAGAGACTAAGAACATACGATCTTTGTTCTAATTTATACATGACACTTTTCTACCTGGAGTGTTAGTTTTACTATTCCTTAAAACTAATTCGGATTCAATCAATTCAATTTTTACAAAAATAAATTTAAATATTTATGTTATAAAACAAGAAAGAATAAAGAAGAAGAGTAGAGAGAATAGAGAGAGTAATTGTTATTTCTTCTCTTGAGGATGATTTACAATGAAGAAAGCCCTTCTATTTATAAGGGGAATTTGTCCTAGTTTCATACTGAAAAACAAATACATCAAATTCTGATAGACATCAAATAGATCTTGATATACATTCACTATAATTGATATATATCATAACACTCTCCTTGAATGTCTAACAATACGCATATAGGCTGTCTCATTAAAAAACTTACAAGAAAACCCAGTGGGACAAAACCTCGTAAGGGAAAAAGAGTTCAGCGCGTATTAGCTCCCCCTAATAAGAACATCCTTGAACTTTTGCATTCCGATCTTGTGCACCATCTTCTTGAAAGTTGCAGTTGGAAGAGACTTGGTGAATAGATCAGCCACATTGTCACTTGAACGAATCTGTTGTACGTCAATATCACCATTCTTTTGGAGCTCATGTGCATAGAAGAGCTTTGGCGAAATGTGTTTCATTCTATTTCCTTTTATGAGTCCACCTTTCAGTTGTGCTATGCATGCTGCATTACCTTCATATAAAATTGTGGGTAATTTGTCACATTTCAAGCCACATTTTTCTCGAATGAGATGTATTATGGACCTCAACCATACACACTCTCGGCTTGCTTCATGAATAGTTATAATCTCCGCGTGATTCGATGAAGTAGCTATGATAGACTGCTTTGTTGATCTCCAAGATATGGCAGTACCCCACATATGAATACATAGCCTGTTTGAGACTGAGCTTTATGCGGGTCGGATAAGTATCCAGCATCAGTCGTCTCCTTTAGATATCGTAATATGTGTTTGATCCTATTCCAATGTCTCCTAGTAGGAGCAGAACTATACCTTGCTAGCAAATTTTCTGAAAAGGCAATATCAGGCCTTGTAATATTTGCAAGATACATTAGTACACCAATTGCACTAAGATATGGTATTTCAGGACCAAGGAGTTCCTCATTCTTTTCTTGAGGTCGAAATAGATCCTTATTCACATCAAGTGATCGAACAACCATCAGAGTACTTAATGGATGTGCTTCATCCATATAGAATCATTTCAACACCTTTTCTGTGTAGGCAGATTGATGGACAAAAATACCGTTTGTCAAATGCTCAATTTGCAAATCAAGGCATAACTTTGTCTTTCCGAAATCTTTCATCTCAAACTCTTTCTTTAGGTAATCAATTGCCTTTTGAAGCTCTATTGGTGTTCCAATAAGGTTTATGTCATCGACATAGACTGCAAGTATAACAAACTTCGACGTTGTTTTCTTTATGAAAACATATGGGTAAATTTCATCATTCGTATAAACTTCTTTAGATAAATATTCACTAAGACGGTTATACCACATGCGTCCAGATTGCTTCAAACCATACAATGATCTTTGTAATCTAATGGAATAAATTTTTCGAGGCTTTGAACTATATGCTTTCGGCATTTTAAATCCTTTGAAAATTTTCATGTATATCTCATTATCAAGTGATCCATATAGATAGGTTGTTACCACATCCATCAAATACATTTCAAGTCTCTCATGGATAGTGAAACTAATAAGTTAACGCAATGTTATTGCATCCATAACTGGTGAATATGTCTCATTATAATCGACACCAGGCCGTTGTGAAAATCCTTGTGCAACAAGGCGTGCTTTATATCTCTGTAATTTTTTTTCATTTCTTTTTCGCACAAAGACTCATTTATAGCCGACAGGCTTAACACCATTAGGTGTTTGAGCTATGGGTCCAAAAACTTCACATTTGGCGAGCGAATTCAATTCAGATTGAATTGCTTCTTGCCATTTTGGCCAGTCATTTCTTTGTCGACATTCTATGACAGATCGAGATTCAAGATCCTCTCTATCTTGCATGATTTTCGTTGCAACATTATATGCAAAGACATGATCCACTACTATTTCAGATCGATTCAGATTAGTTTCAACATCACTTGAATTTATGGATAGTTTCTCATTTTCTTGAGTCTCAGGCTCATTGGTTCCTTCAGGGATATCAATATTGCTCGAATCTTGAACTTTCGTATGTGGATCTTTCGTAGTGTCATCTTGATCATTTGTTTTTCTTTTTCTAGAATTTCAATTCTTAGAACCTAATGGTCTGCCACGCTTCAAGCGTGCTTTAGATTGATTAGTTATGACACTAGTAGATAGTCCTTTAAGGACATCAATTCTAATTGGGACATTCTCTGCAGAAATATGTGATTTAATGATCCTTTTCAAATTTGTAAATGCGTCCGACATTTGATTTGCAATTCTCTGCAGCTGAATGATTTTTTGTACTTCTTGCTCACAAATAGAAGCACGTGGATCAAGATAAGATAGTGATGAATTTTTTCATAAAATTTCTCTTTTGATGTCATTATCTTCTCCCCCTAATTTTGAAAAAAATATCTCATCAAATCGATAATTTGCAAATCGAGCAGTAACATATCTCCCATTAATGGTTCAAGATAGCGAATAATGGAAGGTGATTCAAACCCAACATAAATTCCTAACCTTCTTTGGGAGCCCATCTTGGTGCGGTTTGGTGGTGTTATCGGCACATAAACACCGTACCCAAAAATTCTCAGACGAGATATATTAGGATCTTGACCCGGAACCAATTGCAATGGAGAAAATTTATGATAATTTGTCGGTCTAAGACGAATAAGTGTTGCAGCATGCAAAATTGCATGACCCCAAACAGAAGTGGACAACTTAGTTTTCATTAGTAATGGTCTTGTTATCAACTGCAGACGTTTAATTAATGACTCAGTAAGGCCATTTTGAGTGTGAACATGGGGGACAGGATGTTCCACGCTTATCCCGATTGATAAGCAATAGTCATTAAATGTTTGTGATGAAAATTTTACAGCATTATCAAAGCGAATAGATTTGATTTGATTATCAGGAAATTGTGCCCATAAGCGTATTATTTGTGCTAAAATTTTGCAAATGCCAAGTTGCGAAATGTCAAAAGGCACATATGAGACCATTTAGAAGAATCATCTATTAGGACCATGAAGTATCTAAACGACCCACTTGGTGGGTGAATTGGTCCACAAATGTCCCCATGTATGCATTCCAAGAACGCGGGGACTCAATCCCAACTTTTATTGGCGATGGTCTCACAATCAACTTTCCTTGATAACAAGAATTACATGAAAATTCATCATTCGAAAGAACCTTCAAGACCTTTAATGGATGCCCATTTGAATTTTCTATTATTCATCTCATCATTATTGATCCTGGATGTCCCAGACGATCATGCCAAAGTACGAAAGTATTGAAATCAGTAAACTTTTGATTTACTATGGAATGTGCCTCAATTGCACAAATCTTTGTCCAATACAGACCCAAAGATAAAGCAGGAAACTTTTCAACAACACATATCTGCCCAAAGACATTCTTGGTGATACCAAGATATTCAAGATTCATGTCATCAAATGTCTTAATATGATAATCATTTTCACAGATATCTTTAAAACTCATCAAGTTTCTCCGAAACTTGGGAGAGAACATAGCATTATTTATGATGAGTTTAGTTCCTTTGGGTAAGATTGTAATGGCTTTTCCGAAGCCTTCAATCAAATTAGCACTATCAGAAATTGTAGTAACATTAATCTTGCCCATGTTTAGATGAGAAAAATATTTCTCGTCTTTGAATTTCGTATGTGTAGTGCCAGAATCAATCAAACATATATTTTCATGAAAATTATCCATATCTGTAAATAAAATAACATGCACCAAATAAAATATATATTAAATCTTTGTACAAAGTGAAAATCATTAATAAATAATTAATTACTTTTTAGTTAAGCAATTAGTTACATAAGAATACAATAATATAAGTAACTAAATTATTAATGCCAAATAAGATAGAAAGAGCGACGAGTTTCATAACAACAAAATAAAGTGTCATTGTCTTTCTTTTACTTTATTGAAATCAGTGCATTAATGAACTACGATAATACAAAAGCAATCAATACTATTTAAAAACTAATACTCATGCAAACAACTAATTTTACATGATTCTTTATTCACTAACTATTATCAATAAAAATAAAATAAAATAAAAAATCATTCATTCTTTCATGTTTACGGAACCATCACCAATTAAGTGATCAATTTTTCCTTCAGGGTACTCGAAAAAGTCTGCTACATCCAAACATGTGATGTCAACATTATTTTCAGAGATAACGTTAGCCTCGGGATTTCTCTCTTTCTTCTTTAGTGATGCTTGATAAAGATCAACCAAGTGCTTGAGAGCACGACAATCACGTGAATAATGTCCTTTTCCGCCACATCAAAAATAAGTAACTGCTTTACGTTTCTCATCTTTTCTCTTTTTGTTTGATGAATTATTAACATCCGGAACAAGATTTCTTTCTTGGTCATCACGACCACGATCATGTCCACAATCAAGACCGCGACCTTTTCCACGCCTAGCATGGTGAGCGTGCACATCATTCACCTCAGGAAATGATGCAGATCCAGTTGGTCGGTTCTCGTAATTTTTCATCAACAAATCATTAGTTTATTCAGTCACAAGAAGATGAGAAATGAGTTCAGTATACTTCTTGAAACCTTTTTCTCGATATTGTTGCTGTAAGAGCACATTCGAGGCATGAAAAGTGGAGAGCGTCTTTTCCATCATATCATTATCATTGACCGTCTCTCCACAAAGTTTCAATTGAGAAAAAATTCTGAACATAGCATAATTGTATTCATGAACAGACTTGAAATCTTGAAATCTTAGATGCATTCACTCATATCGTGCTTTCGGGTGGATGACCATCTTTAAGTGGTCAAACGTTTCTTTTAGGCTATTCCACAATATGAGTAGATCCTTAGTAGTAAGGTACTCAATTTTTAGAACTTCGTCAAGATGATGACGCAAGAAAAATATAGTCTTAGCACGATTTTGACCAGATGCTGTATTTGCATTCTTTATGGCGTCTCCAAGACCCATAGCATTTAGGTGTATTTTAGCATCCAACACCCATGAAATATAGTTCTTTCCCGAACTTTGAAGGGCAACGAACTCACACTTCGTAAGATTGTTACCATATGGAAAAAGGAAGGAATAAAAAAAATAATACCTTAGCCTTAGCCTTCAAATTTGAGACGGTAGAGTCTCGTGCTGATAACGTGTTATAAAACAAGCAAGAATAAAGAAGAAGAGTAGAGAGAATAGAGAGAGTAATTGTTATTTCTTCTCTTGAGGGATGATTTACAATGAAGAAAGCATTTATATTTATTGGGGAAATTTGCCCTAGTTTCACACTAAAAGACAAATACATCAAATCCTGATAGACATCAAATAGATCTTGATAGACATTCACTGTAATTGATATATATCATACCAATTTAAAATTTATAGAAAAAAATAATATAAATTATAATTTCTTCTCATATCTACCCGAAAAAGTACTTTCTCAGTTCTAATTTATATCATTCAATTTTTTTAGTCAATCTTAAAAATAATGACACAGTTTTATATTTAATAACAATTTAACTTTTAAATGTCTACTTTATCCTTACTGAAATGATTTAGACTATAAATTTCAGAAAGAAAAATCTGAAATTCTGTGTCAAATCAACTAATTCATACTCACTCCGTTTCATAATAAATGAATTGTTGGATTTTCGCACAACGATTATGGAAAAAACATTAAAGACATAAATTTAACACAACTTTCAATTTTTATCCCCCAAAAAAAAGTTGACCTTGTAATACTTTTTCAAAAGTTAATCGGTTGTCAAATCATAAGCATAAATTTGGAAAAAAAATCAATGATTCACTTATTTTGAAACACTAATAAATACCTCAATAATTCATTTATTCTGAAACGGATGGAGTATAAATTAAGATGGAGGGATTATTAATTTAAATCTCAAAAATACTACGTATTTTAATTGGACAAAAGGGGTAAACATAGATTGATTCTTCCACCCTCCCTCCACCACTTGTTCCAAAATCCATATTCAAAGTCAAGTCTACCTTCTTTCAGTCAAGCTGAATAATGAAGAAACACTGTACATTTCTCCTTTCCCTTTTTTATATACACATACGCTTCTCTTTTTTTTCCATTTTCTTCTATACCTTCACCTCTATGATCTCACTCTTCTATTAGTAATAATAATTTTCTTCCCCTTTCTCATTGAAACTCTAATTCTCCCCTTTAATATCTTCATAGTTCACACTTATTAATTTTATTCTGTTTTCGTAAAAAGATTTCAAACTCGAGATAGATACAATTGGTGCATGAGTGTACATGGTAAGCATAGTCATGGAAAATAGTAACGGAGGGTCTAGTTCAGCTCCTGCACCTTTTCTGTCAAAGACGTATGAGTTGGTTGATGATGCATATACAAATCCTGTTGTTTCTTGGAGCCATAATGGTCGTAGTTTTGTTGTCTGGAATCCCCCTGAGTTTGCTAGAGATTTGCTTCCCAAGTACTTTAAACACAATAATTTCTCCAGTTTTATAAGACAGCTTAATACTTATGTAAGTTAACCATCCATTTGTTTCATATCAAGGTCGTTTCAGTTAGTCTGAAGGGTTAAAAACACGCCTGAAGGATCTTGTTTATTGAGTTTCATATCTGAATAATAAGGTGTGTGAGTTTTCTGCCCGAACTGTCACCAAATGCTTATCAAAACACATCTGAACTATTAGCTATTCACTTTTCATACCTGAATAATGGTGATATTTAGGTAGTAAAAGTGAACAATTGATAGTTTAGACGTTTTTTGATGATATTTCAGGTCGGAAGCTCACATGTCTAGTAGTAGTTCATGTATGACACCAAAATTCCAGGATAATTTAGGTGTGTTTTTGACCATCAACTCTTTCAGTTTTGAACTTTTTGTTTGATGATCTTTCTTTTTCCTCGTTCTATAGGGGTTCAGAAAAGTTGATCCTGAACAATGGGAGTTTGCAAATGAGGAGTTTATAAGAGGACAGAGACATTTGCTGAAGAATATCTATAGACGAAAGCCGATCCACAGCCACTCTGCATCAGGACAATCTGTTCCTCCATTGACAGATACGGAGAGACAGGAATATGAAGACGAAATCGAGAGGCTCAAGAGAGAAAATAGGTTGCTTCAGTCATCTGCTGAGAATCAAGAGAAATTCAATCAAGAATATGAAATTGGAATTAAGTCTGTGGAACAACGTTTACAAAACGTTGCTCATAGACAAGGGAAATTGATTTCCCTGTTGACTCAATTACTACAAAGGCCTGAGTTTTCGTCTGATTTAATTCAATGTACTAATAGTAACAGCAAGAAGAGACGGTTGTTAGTGTCGAATTACTTAACTGAGGAGGAAAATGCAACTACTAACTCCGTTGTTGCACCAAAGTTGGATTTGGAGATGGTTAAAAAGTTGGATTCTTCGATCAATTTTTGGGAGCATTTTCTTTATGGAATTCGGATGAATCCAACAGAAGATCAAATATGTGATTTCGAACACCCACAACCATTGCCTCCACAAATTGTTATACGCGAAATGGATACTTCATCTGATGATTCTGGCAAAAGAAACTCGCCTATCACTCACTCACCATCGCCTTCAAGGGACATACAATCCTCGCCTGAATTCGGAGGAGGACCATTGAGTCCTGTCATATCATCAATTTACGTCAATTTAGAATGTCAACTCAAGCCATCTGATCAGACTAATTTGGTCATTAATGCAACAGAAAGTCAAGTTGAGGGTAACGCCACTAAAGCATCTGAATCAGTGCCAAACTCAGGCAATGATGTTTTTTGGGAACAGTTCCTAACAGAGAGGCCTGGTTGCACTGAGCCACAACAAGTCGAGAACAAAGACATCAACGGATTAACATGTGATAGCAGGTTAGTTGAAGACCACAGATATTGGTGGAACCGCGGGTTTAATGTAGAAAATCTTGCTGAACGAATGGGACATCTTAGTAGTCCAGCAACAACAGGAAGTTGAGTTGATTCAATGTTTACTTTGATGACATGTATGTCAATTGATGTATTTTGTTTGCTTCCAATTTTGATTATTAGATGTCACACAGGAGCACTTTTGCTGGTTTGTTGTGTAATGTAATAAATAACAGATAAGAGTTCCTAGTTATGAGATCACTCACTAGAAGTTAGTAAAGTAGTGTATTAATTAGCATTTTTTCTGGAACTTTTGGTGTAGACTTTACTGATAATTTATTAAAGTTCTAGCAAGATATTTATCTATATTTATGATAGATACAACACGTGAGGTCCGAAAAGAATAAGTGTACGTACGTCATCTCCTAACTCGGAGGTAAAAAAGTTGTTTTCCATAGACCCTCTGCGTATTTATGATAGTTGATTAGAGATTTTGAAAAATTAGTGATTAATAGTCTGTCCAGTCGAACTTTTGGAAAGGAAGGGTTTATTTGAGAGAAATGAGGGACCAGAAGTCCCCAATTAATTAATAATAAATTAAACATGCTAAAGTAGATAATACAAGGTCCAAAATCAAGTTTTATCGATAGTTCAGGGACTGAAAGTGTAATTTTTTTTTGTAAGAAGAAGATAAATATCATTGAAAAATAATTGGACTTATTGACTTTCTACGCAAGCAAATTAGAGATATGCCAAAAAAATTGTTGAAACATAACCTAAGCAAATCAAACGTAATAAAGTTTTGTCGTCCAAGACAAATTTATCACATGATATACGAGAAAATATCTTTATTACTCATTATAAGAATATTTTGAAAACATCAATTAATAACGATATTTTTTACTAAGTAACCTTTTAGATTTTTATTTAAGATGAAGTGCAAGAATAACTCAAGGCCAAAATGATTTAGAGATGTAAATATTAGAATTTGTCCTGAATTTTTTATTTTACTTGATTTTCTATCATAATTTGAATTATTTTTTTGATAGAAAAAAGGTTTTCTGATAGGAAAAGATTTCTTTTCTATTAGGTTTTGTTTGTTCATTCGGAATTTGTAACTCTGTATAAATAGAAGATCTCTCTTCTC
>NC_061117.1:213856075-213860824 GCF_002878395.1 Capsicum annuum | reverse complement strand
TAACTCTGTATAAATAGAAGATCTCTCTTCTCAAGTTACAACACAATAGCATTCACAATGTAGTCATTAAATAGTCTGGAGATTTCTCCCATTTTTCAATATTAATTTTCAAAATAGGTTGTTTGACCAACCATATCAGTAATATATTTTTATTATTATGTTTTTCTTTATCATCTGAATTATCGTTTTCTATGATTTGCAAACTTTAAGCTTCTGCACACCCTCTCCATTTTGAACCCAACAAGTGATCAGAGCCTATGATTCAATGGTCCGATGATTCAGATTAAGGACATGTTGAGATCAAAGTTTCAAATAATTTGACAACAATGAAGATCTTTATCTAGGTACATATGAAGAAAAGTTTCAAACAAATTTCTAACTATCCTGCTGCTAATCCATTCTTAAAACCAAAAATTAATTTTCAACCCATATTTATGGACTTCAACTTTCAACTCCTGCTTACTTTTAATGTTTGGGCTCCTTCAACTCGTACATTTACTGAGCTATTATTTTATCTCTCATATTGTCATTCTAACATTTTAAGCTACTAAACTCACTTAATTAAAATTAAATTTAATGATAATTCATTAGATTATACCATCCCAAGTACATAACAAAAAATGGGTCTAATATATAAAAAACAATAAAATCCACCAAAATGAAATATACATTTTAAATAAACAAAAATTAGATATATTGAGATGTTGAAATTTAAAAAAAAAAATACTTGAATTTTTATAGGACCATTTAAAGGAAAAATATACTCTCTCCATTTCATATTATTTATAGACTTTTCTCTTTACACGTTTCACTTATGAAATTAGAATTTAAATTTTATGAATTCTGAATTTTTTATTAATATATATACATTTAATAAATTTTTAAAACAGATATAAAAATTTTTAAACATATATATTAAATTATCTTAATTTATATTTTGTTTTTACTCACTTATTTAAGAATAAGGAGAGTATTAACTAATCTTTTTGTTCCATATATTCTAAGTTACCTATCAATTTATAGGACTAAAATAAAATTATTATTATCCTTATATTAATTCATTTGAAATTATAAATATAATAAAGTTTCCGAAAAAATTCTTATATTTTTAATATTAGTATTTACGAAGACGCTAATAGAATGTATTAAAAAAATTAAAAGGTAATTTAGTAAGCTATTCTTCTTATTTATAATATTTTATGGGACGTGTAAAGAAAAGTGGGTAAGTAATATGAAACGGAGAAAGTATCTCCTTAAAAAAAAATTAAAAAAAGGGTCCTATAAAATCTCATATATTCTTTTTAATTTTTAAAATTATTTTCACCATGTATAATTTGTCTTTATTTAAAATCTATTTTATTTTGTTGAATTTTATTGTTTTTATAATAAAATTAGATAGATTTTATTGCCTTTATACTAAAATTATTTTTTGTTATGTATTGAGTTGTAATTTTAATGAATGTGTCAATGAAATTAATTTAAAATTATTAAGTGAGTTTAGTAATTTAATATGTTAGAATGACAATATGAGAGATAAAATAATAGTTCAATGATATTTTTGTCATGAAAAATACAAAAATGACTTTTGTGGAATATTATCAAGAGTTTAATGATAATATAAGGAATTAACTCATTATATTGGTATGCTGTTATTATTGTTGTTGTTGTTAATACTTTATTTCTTCCAAAATTGAGCAATAACAGTTGAGGTTATTCAAAAAAAATAAAAATCTATAAATCATTTATTGGCAATTATGATTCTTTTTAAAAAGATAAATCAAAGTTTTGTTGGTTCCAAAAAATTATTGGACCAAATTTTTCTGTTTTTTCCTTTTAAATGGTCATTGTCTGTTTGTGTCAAATGTCAATATTTGTGAGCGGCGGCTATACGCAATTACTCATTCATCGGCGGTGGAAGCAGTTATTTCAAGAGTGCCAGTAATTCAAGACATAATGTACTTGGACCCTCTAAAATTTCATAGTTTTTTCAAGGTAATTAATTATATTTTATTCCTTTTTTTTTTTGAAATAGTGATATATATATATTATATGGTGATACATATAAAAAAATATTATATTTAAAACTAATAAGATATTTATTTAAGGAAATAATAATTTTTTTTTTATTCATTGTATTCTTTTATTTAAGAAAAAAATCTAATTTTTCTCTTTTTTTTTAGATTTATTTAGGTGTTTTAACTATGTTTCTCTTTTTCGTCTTTAATTATGAAAGATATATATTTTTTTGATCTTTTTTCTCTTTTTTCGTCTTTAATTTTAATCTTTTTTTTTTAGATTTCTTTTTAATTATATTTCAATTCTGTTTTTAGTTTTTTTTTTAAATATTTTTATTTTCTACACTCACTACATCATTATCTTTCATTAATAACATATGAATCACTCAATAATTGAAATAAATAATGGGAAAAAACATCATTTTCACCCCATACTATACAAGAAAAGTCGAAGCCACACCTAAACTATATAAGTGACCTATTACACACTTTAACTATATAAAAATAATATTATTACCTTCTTGTGGCCCCATTCTAAGGCGCGTATGTTACACTTACTTTAGGCGCGTTCAACCTATTAAGTAACAAAAGTAAACAGCTAAAAATATTAGAGGAAAAGGCATCGTTTCTACCCTAAACTATAGTCGAAAAGTCGAATCCACACCTAAACTATATAAGTGACCTATTACACACTTTAACTATAAAAAAAATGCTACTTTTTACTCTCTAGATCTGACGTGGAAAATACATAATTATTTAAATAAATATTGACGCATTTAAATTAAAAT
This sequence comes from Capsicum annuum, assembly GCF_002878395.1. NCBI lineage: Eukaryota > Viridiplantae > Streptophyta > Magnoliopsida > Solanales > Solanaceae > Capsicum > Capsicum annuum. The sequence continues at coordinate 213,858,021 of NC_061117.1, read as the reverse complement.
TAATGCAAATAAAAAAATAAAAAAATAAAAATACTCCTCCTCCAACCTCAACCATCCATTTCCCTACCCCCACCCCCAAACAATCATCTTCTTCATCACCCCCATTCCCAAACCATCATCTTCTTCGTCAACCCCATCCCGAAACTCCAACCCCAACCCCAAATCATCTTCTTCTTCATTACCCCCACCCCAACCAACACAGTTTCTTCATCACTCTACCTCCAAATTTCAACCCCATCTCCAAATAACACAATTCATCCTCCATCTTCATCGAATCAATATTAATTTCACAATGAACAAAATCAAATTGTATTTGATGTTTAAATAGGCAAAATCAAATTTTATAAAAAAAAATATATAAAATTTTGTAGCAAAGATTTTTTCCGATGAATCCTCGTCGGAAAAGCTGGATTCATCGTCGATTTTCTCCTCTCTGTCTGTTAATTATTAACCCATCCAAAAATGGAGCTTGCTACCATATTAGTTTTTTTTATTATAGCTGAAAAACAAATAGAAAAAGTACGGAAATGTGTTGGTCATTGCCATTTAAAACACAGAGGCCAACAGTCGAGTGACCATTTTTTGAAATAATAATGGCCATTATAGCTGAGATTTTTTATTTTTTTTTAAGAAAAGACGATAGGTTACGAATGAAGAACAATGTTAGAAGAAATTAATTGTTATGGTAATTTTATTGGTGGGATAAAGTTTATGGTGGTGAATATGGTGTAACGGAGGAAATGGAGGTTTTGGACATTGACAACAATAGAGGTTTTAGACATTGAAGAAGAAAGAAAAAAAATTAAATTAAAAAGAAAAAAAAATTATGAAAATAATAGATTTATTATTTTTTCGGATTATGCTGACGTGGCAGCAAATGTAAAACATCACACCACATGCAAGTGGTGTAATGCTTGACAGGGTGTAAAAAATATCTTTTTTTTATAGTTAAGGTGTGTAATAGGTCATTTAGATAGTTTAGGTGTGGATTCGACTTTTCGACTATAGTTTGGGGTGGAAACGATGTCTTTTCCCTTATTTTTTTGGATTATGCTGACGTGGTGCTGACGTGACAGCGCGTGTAAAACACCACATGCAAATGGTGTAATGCCTGATAGGGTGTAAAAAGCATCACTTTTTTTTATAGTTAAGGTGTGTAATAGGTCACTTATATAGTTTAGGTGTGAATTCAACTTTTCGACTATAGTTTGGGGTGGAAACGATGCCTTTTCTCATAAATAATTGTATCTACCATATGAATCACCACAATACAATATATATCACCCATTAATATCATACGAATCACCAAATATTTGAAATAAATTATTGTATCTACCATATGAATCACCATAATACTATATATATGAATCACCTAATAATTGAAATAAATAATTGTATCGATCATATAAATCACCATAATACCATATATATCACCCATTAATATCATATGAATAGCCCAATAATTGAAATAAATAATTGTATCTACCATATGAATCACCATAATACACTATGTATCACCTATTAATATCATATGTATCACCCGTTAAAATCATACAAAATGTATCTATAGTATGAATCACTATAATACTCATATAATGATATCATGTTTATCATTCATATGAATCACCATTAAAAAGATAAACATGTGTGAATAATTAAATAAATTTATATATGTATCAATAGATTTAAAAAAAAATGGAAGAGATTTTAGGAGAGGAAAAAAAAAATTACATGCATTAATGGAGGATAAAAAATCAGATGATTTAAGTATTAATGGAAGATAAAAAATTAGGAAGAAAGATGATTTAATTGTTGATAATTAGAGAGAGATTTTAGGAAAGAAAATCTTGAATGAGTTAATGGTTGAGTAAAAATAGAATGTGAGGTTTTCTTGATATGTATCAAGAGTAAAGTTGAAAAATGAGATTTTATGTAAATTTTTAAAA
>NC_061117.1:213786913-213853075 GCF_002878395.1 Capsicum annuum | reverse complement strand
GTGTTTGGTTCGATGTACTAAAAATAACATGAATTACATAATTTCTAAAAAAAAATTACATAATACCCTCAATATATATGTTGGAAAGGATGCGAAAATTTTTCAAGAGATAATAGTCTCTTTAATCATGTTAATGCATGCATTAGATCTATTGCATTACTAATGCCATGGATTTTGAGGTATTAGTTATACACCACTCAATACATAATAGAGTGTATAACTAATAAGGTGAAAAGATATACCAAACAAGGTACTACTAATACACATTAAACTAATGCAAGCATTAACTTTTTAATACACTCTACCAAACGACCCCTAACTAAAATAAAAAATAAAGCAAAAGGACAAAGAGGAAACTCTAGAGCCTCACCATAGCATTACTATTATGTTCATAAACTTTCAATTAGATTCAATAGTCCATTATCTCCTCATTGCCAAGTTAGAAAACCAAGATGACAAATAATACATTAATCAACCAGCCGAATGAATTTACAAAAGAATAAAAACAATAAAAATACTCACTAAATAGAAAAGAGTTGAAAAAATAGATGAAACATAGTAGAGGAGTAGAGAGAAATATGAAGAGAATTATGGAGAAAATAAGAATGATAAGTGATATTGTAAAAGTGGACATGAACTATAGCGAAAAATAAGACACGTGTTCTTTCACCTATAAAAGCAAGCCAAATTTAATATACAACCTAGACTGCCTTTTGTACAATGAGAAGTTGCTGAATTGGTCCTTTTGCTTGTTCACTTATAAATAAGGGTAATAATTGGATTCTCCGGCTTTAACTTAATATAGAATATAAAAATGTAAATTAAACTTTTAAATTTCATGATAGTTGTTGAGATTGAGCTATAACAATAGTAAACCTCCATTAATCCTCCATTAATGGAGCAAGTAGAAGTCATGGTTGTGATAGCTGTAAAATGAGGGAGAAGATATTTTGTGAAATCAAAAAATAGATTCTCATTATGCTGCAAGAGTCCATTTATACAAGAAGGAAAAAAAGATCAAAATCGAGTGATGCAACTAGCTATAACTAACAGCCAAGATAACTAACTAACTAACTACTTTTCTTAAGCTAATCAAGATGCTAAAAAACTAGGGTGCACACAGTTAACTAACTAACTACTTGGATAATTAATAGACCAATTGACCCCAAGCCCTCCTCAAGTTGGAGATGTGGATTGCACTGACAACTTGCCAAGTATAGAATGACGTTTAATATCACCAAAAGCTTCAATAAGTATATCAGTCAATTGTGTGTGGTTGAGATATACTATAAATCGATAAGTCCATCATGGAGCTTGTCTCTGCCAAATGACAATCAACTTTTATATGTTTGGTCCTTTCATGGAACACAGGTTCCTTGCAATATAAATTGCAGCTTCACTATCACAATACACAAAAATAGGTTTAGAGGGACACTTAGTTAACTCTTTCAACAATTTGTCAATCCAAACCAATTCTTCTACCACCTTTTTGAGAGATCTATATACTGTTTCTGCTAAAGAAAATGAGATAGTAGACTGCTTCTTGGATTTCCAACTAATGAGAGTATCACCATCAACACAATGTAGCCACTTACTGACTTTCTAGAATCAGGACATAAAGCCCAATCTGGGTCATAGTGTGTTGAAATGGTGAAGTTTGGTCTGTTAGATAGAAAGAGTCCTAAGGTTGGATTATTTTTAATGTATCTCAGCACATGTAGTGTAGCCTGATAATGTGGTTCTCTAGGGACATGGATAAATTGACTAAGATGTTGCATACTATAGGCAATTTCCAACCTTGTGTTGGTGAGGATATTTAGTTTGCCTACCAGTTTTCTGTAAATAGTAGGATTAGACATCAACTTCCCTTTATTTACATGTAGATTAACTATAGAATCCAAGGGTGATGAAACTTTTGTGTAATTCAGGAAATCAAACTCCTTGAGTAAATCAGTGGCAAACTTCTTTTGGGAGATCGAAGTACCATCAACTGTATAGAGAATCTTCAATCCTAAGAAAAAATGTAGTTTCCCTAAATTTTTAATTTTAAACTGATGATGTAGAAACCTTTTGAGATCTTGAATTTCACACAAGTTAGTACCTGTGATGATAACATCATCAAAATAGACATCAACAAAACATAAAGACTTGTCATTCTTCCTATAAAATAAGAAATAATAATTGTTTGAGTGTTCAAAACCTTTTGAGCACAAAGACTTAATCAATTTATCATACCATTGCCTGCCTGCTTATTTTAATTCATATAGTGATTTCTTTAGCCTGCAAACTAGTCCTTCTTGATCAACTGATAAGTCTGGTGGTAAATCCATGTAGACTTCTTCCTTTAAATACCCATGAAGAAATGTATTGTTAACATTCATTTGATACAGTGTCCATCCTTTATTTATAGTTAAACATAATAGGTTTTTGATAGTTGTCATTTTCACCACCGGTGAGAACTTTTCTGTGTAGTCAACACCTTGTTATCTTATGAAACCTTTGACCAAAAGTCTTGCCTTAAGCATTTCTACACTATTATCTGCTTTATGTTTAATTGATACACCTATCTACACCCTATGGATTTCTTATCAATGGGTAATATGACTAAATCTCAGGTTTGATTTGCACAAAGTGCTTCAAATTCTTGGGTCATAACAGCTTGCCATGTAGGGTGCAAGGCTACTTCTTCATAAGAAGAGGGTTCACTAGCAAGTGAAATATTTTTCACAATCTCTTGACTATGTTGTGTAAGTGATGTGAATAGGGTGAATTTATTTTCTAAAGACAAGGATACTATAGGTGAGGGAAATGAAAAAATAAACGTACTAGTGGATGGATCAGTAGGTGTAGTGTGAAGACCAGGTAATGTATAAGTGTATTATTGAAGGTAAGCATGTATTTTATGAACTTTGGATGACCTCCTTGGTGCGGGTGGATTGGGTGCAATAGGTAGTGTATCTGGAGAAGGTGATATATGTTGATGAGATGATATGTTGTCATTGTTTTCATGTGTAAAAATATAGGGTGTTTGTGTAGAAATATTTGAACGATCAGGTAGTGGTGTTTCAGTGTGAGTATATTTTGAAACAACACAATTAGTGACTTCCTCTATATCCAGTTGACTAGTGCCAGTGAAGTGTATGTTAGTGTTCAAGTTTGAAGAGTTATTGAAGTAGGGTCTTACTGACTTTAAAACAAAAGGAAAAGAAGACTGATCAGGCCATAATGCAAAAGGGAAAACAGTCTTATGGAATACAACATCTCTAGAAACAGATAATCTGTTTATAGTTAAGTCTAATACCTTGTAACCCTTGGTGCCAAAGGGGTATCCTACAAAAATGTGAGGAGTGGTCCTTGGTTCAAACTTGTCATTGTGTCTTTTGAGAATAGTGGGATAACACATATATCCAAAGGACTTGAGGTGATTATATAATGGAGGTCTTTGGTGCAATAACTCATATAGACATTTGTTGCCTAAAATTGAGGATGGTATTCTATTTATTAAGTATATAGCGGTCCAAATGCATTCTCCCCAATATGAGTAGGGTAGTTTGAATTGGTACAACAAGGATTTTGATATTTTTAGGAGATATTTATGTTTCTCTCCAGAACACCATTCTGTTGTGGTGTGTAGGGATAAGTGTTTTGATGTACAATTCCCTTGGACTGAAGGTACTATTTTGTTTCACTATTAGCAAATTCAAGACCATGGTTAGATCTGAAGATCTTGACAATGGTGGCATACCAATTTTCAACAAGGGAAATAAAGGATTTATGACATACAGAGCATTACTTTTGCTGCTCATCAGGTGATTCCAAGTTTATCTAGTGAAGTTATCAACCATTGTGAGAAAAAAATCTATGATTGTCATGGGTAGGTGTATGACATGGTCCCACATATCAACATGTAAAATATCAAAAGGTTTTGTTGTAGTGATGGTCTTTTCTAAAAAAAAATAGTCTAGCCATTGGACAGATTGAACAAATGAAGGTTGTTTAGGTGACAAATGAGGTAGTGACGATATCCCTTTTATCTTTACAAAAGGCAAATAACCCAGTTTTAAATGCCACAAATATCATTATTTTTACCGTGAGATATAAGAGTTAAAGAATGATTGACAGAATAGGTTCCTTTATTTGCAGGTTGTGAACTATTTATAAGGTGATTATGAGATATATTCTGCTTATTGTATTTACAAGAACCACAATCAAGACTGAACAGACTAAAACATAAATTAGATAGGTGGGAAATAATAATGAATGGTAAAAATAACTTATAGGATGCAACTACATGTTGATGCTTGTTGTGACATTTGGAGTAAAGACAGTACAATCCATATTTTGCTCTACCAATCTCCAAAGACCTCTTCAGTGAAGGGGCCTGCAAAATGCAACAAAAACTGGTGAAAATGGCCATGATCTTGTGTTGAGATGTCATACAGTTAAACAGATATAAGGTTAAACTTGAAACTAGGCATATACAACAGTTTGTATAGGGTTAGAACTGGACTGATAAGGGCATCACCAATTTCAGTAACTTTGACTCTATAACTATTTGGTAAAGATACTAAGAATGGATAAGGTAAAGTTTTAATATTGGTTGGTAAGGTTTTATTAAAGGTCATATGGTGGGAGGCCCCAGAATTAAAAATCCAAGAGTTAACAGCTAATAAATCACATTCATATGATAGTTCTTCTATCTTTGTTATGAGTGGGTAGGAAACAATAATACCTACAAAGTTTACTGTAATGTTAGTGATATTGGAATCCTCTCTTATGTCTGAAGGCTGAAGGTTGTTCAGTAAGCTGAGCAACTAATTGTACTGTTCCTTGGATAGGCTCGTGTTTTTGCTTGCTTGGAATTCATTTTAGTTGGTAAGCAGAACATGGTTTCTCCTATCTGATGTACTAGAACCAATGCCACAAACGTGTGAAGTGGAAGTTGAGTTTCTCCCTTTTGTAAATTTAAAGTCTTGTGGAAAGCCATGTAGTCTATAGCATTTATGATTAGCGTGATCAGTCTTTTTGTAGTAATCACAGAAAATATGCGATCTACCAGTCTTATGACCACCAAAATTACTAGAAGTTCCAATGTTCTTGAACTGATTGTTATCATAGGATGTAGAGCTTTGTCTGTGATACTGACTAGCATTAGGCTTGATATTATTCTGTCTAGTGAACTAATTAGGGATGTGTTTTCCCTGATAATTTTTCTGAAACCTAAATTTGTTGTACCATGCACATTGAATAAAGTAGATCCCAGATCCAGTTGATTATGAGGTTAACCTCTCGTTGTTTTTCCTCTTGAATAAGAATAACAAAACTTTGAGCTATATTAAGGAGTGGATTCATCGTGAGGATATTACCTCACACAGTAGTGTAAACATCATTTAGTCCTATGAGGAATTGAATCAAATGTCTGTCCTACTTTACCTTATGCATACTTGCTTTAGCACCATATAAGTATTGACAACTGCACATTGTAACAACATTGAGAGTGTTTAATTCTTCCTACAACTTCTTCATATTTTTGTAGTAAGCAGTGATATCTAAATTTTCTTGTGGTAAATCATTGGTTTTATTTTGGAGTTGGTACAATTGCACGCCATTGGTTTGATCATATCGATCCTCAAGTTCTTTCCAAAGTTCTCGATAATCATTCATATATTGTAAACTGTCCATCAAATTACGTGATAAGGAATTTAGGATCCATGAGGTCACTATGTTGTCATACCTTCTGGAGTTGGGAGAATCTTCAACGGGTCGTGGAGTTTTTCCATTGGTGAAATCTAATTTTTTCTTCACTAATAATGCCCTAATTATGCCCTGTCTCCAGGAATGATAACCAGTACTATTAAATACAGCGAGTAAGAGAGTGGATCCTACATTTTCAGCAGGGTGACGATAAAAAGGATTTGAAAAATCAATGGTTTCTTATGTAGGAGCCGAATGAAGATCAGAATGTGTAGAAATCTTAAAAGCCATAAGAAGTGAAATCAAAATAAAAAAAAGATCAAAATTAATTGCAAAATCAAAGAAGGGAAGAAAAATAGAGGGCAAAAATGAGGGAACAATTAATGGAGGAAAAGCAAAAACGTTATTGTTGTCTCTGATACTATGTTGAGATTGAGCTAGAACAATAGTGAACCTCCATTAATAGAGCAAGAAGAACTCATGATTGTGATAGCTGTAAAATAAGGGAGAAGATATTTTTGTGAAATCAGAAAACTGATTCTCATTATACTACAAGAATCTATTTATACAAGAAGAAAAAGGGATCAAAATCGAGTAATGCAACTAGCTATAACTAACAGCCAATATAACTAACTAACTATTTCTCTTAAGTTAATTAAGCTACTAACTAACTATGGTGCACACAGTTAACTAACTAACTGCTTGCATAATCAATCAATAAATTAATATCAACAATAATAAACTCTTAGCTTGTTTTTATTTACTCAGGTGGTGGATGTTTTGACGTGGCATATTTTAGAGAAGATGTCGTGGTGTATGTTATTTGCTGATGATATTGTACTGATTGATGAAACATGAAGAGGAGTTAATGATAAGTTGGAGGTTTGGAGACAAACCCGAGTCTAAAGGATTAATTTAGGTTGAGTACGACCAAAGAGGGAGTACTTGAAATATAAATTTAATGGTTTTTCACATGAGATTGATATTATAGGGAAGCTAGATTCTCAGGTCATTCAGAAGAGGAAGAGTTTCAAGTATCTTGAGTCTATAATTTAGGGGAATGATAATATTGACAAGGATGTCACGCACTGTATTGGTGCAGAGGATTGAAATTGAGGCTCAGTTCGGGAGTCTTGTGTGATAAGAAGGTGTCTGCTAAGCATAAAGACCAGTTCTACAGAGTAACAGTTTGACCGATTATGTTGTATGAAGCAGAGTGTTGACCAGTACTTAAAAACTTTCATATTCAAAAATTGAAGGCGATGGAGATAAGGACATTGAGATGGATATGTGGACTTACCAGGAGAGATAGGGTTAGAAATGAGATTATTCGGGAGAGGTGCGAGTGGCTTCATCGGAGGACAGGATGTGGGAAGTAAGGTTATGATGGTTTAAAAATATGATGATGGGGTGTATGGATGCTCCAGTATGAAGGTGTGAGGGTCTGCCTATGGATGATCTTAGGTGGGGTAGAAGTAGGCCAAATAATATTAGAGGAAGGTGATTAGACATGATATGGAGTAGTTACAGCTTACGGATGACATGACCCTTGATAGGAAGGTATGGAGGACGTAGATTAGGGTAGATGGTTAGTGGGTATGAGTGTGCCCGTAATAGTAGGGAAGAGTACTTTATTTGCATTTGTGCTTGTAGCTTCTTGTTCGTAGTGTTTTGAAGATGTCTATGATTTCAAATAGGTAGTTAATAGTATTATCTTTTGGGTGTCTTGTTTCCTTTATTATCTTTTAGTGTGTTGCCCCATTTTGTTGTGTGTTTTTATGCTTTTTGTTTGTTATACTATTATCTGTCCTGAACTGAGGATCTATCTGAAACAGCCTCTCTACTTCATCTAAGGTAGTGATATGGACTGTATATACTTTACCTTCCCCGAACCCCATGTAGGAATACACTGGGTATGTCGTTGTTGTTGATGATAATAAACTAAAGATACTCTCTCAATTTTGTATTATTTGATCCCTATTAATCTGACATAGAGATATATTTTACTAAATTAATCTTATTAATGATGTTTTCGATTGCACTATTTTTATTTTAAGTAATTATTTTAATGCTAGAGATAGTATAGAAAAAATAGGCCAAACCCATCGATAGGACCTCAAACTTGTCTCGAAAATTCACTTAGACCTCTCAACTAAGGCTTGTACCTACCAGGCCCCTCAAGTGCTAAAATTGGTACCTATCAGGCACAAAATGCTAATTTGGCAAGGCGCGTGAACAGTAGATTTATACTTAAATTATTTTATTAATATAATTTTTAATTAATAATAGTTTTTTTTAAAAGAGCCCCACCTCCTTAATTCCCCTCCCCCCACCCTACTCCGCCCATGTCTTCTTCTACAACAACAAGAAACCATTGAAGATGAAGCCTTCTGAAGCAACAAGAAATCATTGAAGATAGAGAAATTAATTTTAAGCATTAAAATAGAGAAACTCCATTACCAATAAAATCAACAACTCTATTAACAACAACAAAATCACGAATCAATCTTCACCATTGTCAACAACATCAAAGATGTGAAAAAAAAATCTTTCTTCTTTTACAAAATCAGTTAAAGAAAACTTATTTTCATTTATTAATGGAGTTGTTAATGTAATTGTTGATTTAACAATAATTATGTGTGTGTGTTACTGACTGTGCGTGTGTGTAAATGACGGGGAGGGGTGTGTGAAGAAGACGAGTATGTGTGTGTGTTGCTAACTATTGTTAATGGAGTTGTTGTGTATGTGCATTGTAACGCCCTGAATCTGGTACCCAGAATGCTACACGGTGCTCATGACCCCGAAGGAGCACAAGCTAACCTATGACTGATATCTATACCTGTACACTGCACAATATAACATAATAATACGGAAACATACACTGAAAGACCATAAGGTTCAATACTGAACATAATCTGAATAACATAACATCTATTTGGGGTAATAGAATACCCAAAACAAAATTGAAAATACTGAAGTCTGAAATCTAACCTGCATCTAGTTTGAAAGCCTCTACTGTCTAAATAATCTGAATAAGGAGATGATATGACATGTCCCCAACTAACTCCAACAAATAAACTAATAAACGAGCTAATAGAGAAATATCATGTCCTAGAAGGATGAAGACTCACTTCTAACGCCGACTGCTGAGATTGGAAGCTATTGCTGATCTGGAACTTGTGTCTCTGAACCTATGATGTAACATAAAAAAAAGCACCATAGCATAAATGCTTCAGTACAATAGAATGTACTGATTATACATGTGAGGTAAGCTATATGCAGGGTTAACGTGTCTGATTAATGCTAACTGACTGTCTAACATGAACGTGAGAGTACATGTATGAATACGTAACTATAGCTGATACTGTGATACCACAATTACTGAATCTGAATACTGATAACATGACATCTAATAACTGATATGACTGATAACATGAGTGACTGTATCTGACAGTCTTGAAGCTGATGAAACTATCTGAGTTCTGTACTATATCTGAGTTGACTGTATCTGACAGTCCTGAAATTTGAAGAACTATCTGAGTTCTATTATTGAGACTGATTGACTGTGTCTGACAGCCCTGATTCTATAACATGAAACTGTGAAAAATAGTTATCGAACCGACATGCCCCAAATATGGGGTCCAATCTATGCCCTGATTGGAAGGGTGTCAATACCGCGCCACTAGTAAGGACAACATGTGAGTAAACCTCATATAACAGGTAACTCTAATGAGAACGGTAGGAACCCTCATATAACAGGTTAAGCCACCTCATCTACCCTCATATAGCAGGATACAATGTCTCAACCTATGCTGGCTACATAGTTCTGGAACGCAAGGATTGCTTCTAAGAATCATACCTTCATATAATAGGTGAGTTTCCATCCTTGGGTTCACTCGGTGCTAATTCCTACTCCCATATGAATAGACACTAAACATGATTTATTAAACTGAACATGGACTAAGTTACTGAATTCTGTTGACTGACAAAATACTACTGATATCTGACAAATGACTGAGTTCATGAGATCATGGAAATTTTTTGAGTCTTACAACTGTCTGAAGTCTAAGGATTCATAGCTTGACTGAGAGTATCGTAAAAACATGACATGGCTCTAGGGACACAGCTAATGTTTCGGGTACAAGTACCCCAGGATTCGATGGAAGAAAACTAACATCACATGACACTTCTTGATCATAGGAACAAAGTTCACAATTCATAATGTCATAAGTAGGGGATTTCATACTACACATGATTATCATATTCTTGTTCATGGTGAGGAGGCATATAATCAGATTCATAATTTTATATTCTAATATCATGTCATCCTATCAACATATGCATTGCACGACAATAGCATGAAATCCTTTTGAATATAAGAAAATAGCATACATTTGACATTTAGATCAAATTCTTTCTAGTTTGCATGGATTCTATTCTTATAAGCATTTTATCAAACACCTTGCATGGACAAACTAGGGCATAGGTGTGGCTATCAATTAATGAATCAAAACACCACAATTCAATCTAATTTCACAAGTTTCCATTCACATAATATCATGGTATCATGAACCTCACATAAAGATTCTAACTTGGGAGTTTTATAACAACAACCACACAAACATAATCAACCCATAACAAAATAGCATGGTTCATAATTTAAAAAAGGGTTCTTGAGCTTTATGGATGAAAAGAATCCTTAAATCAACACGTACATATCTTAGACAAAAGTTTTTTAATGATCTACGGTGAAATCTCTTGGATTTGGGTCTTCAAATTAAAACCCTTGTTCTTGAGAGAAATTGATGAAAAAGAGTATATTTTGCTTCAATTGGGGTTGAATCCCGTGTTTGGGAGCTTATATATGGGTTAAAAAGGACCAAAATGCCCTTTAAAACATGAAGGTGGAATGCAGGTTATTGGCCTAGGGTGATCCGCAGAGCGGCGCCTTTCCTAGCCTGGGGGACTACCCTAGGCGACGCTTTACAATAGCGGTGCTCAACCCAGAGCGGCGCCCTGCTTAGAGCAGTCCTCTAGCCTGGGCGACGCGGGCCTATCGCTTTTTGCTACTATTTTGGGCACCCAACCGTACCCTTAAACTATTTAAAAAATTCTAAAACTTACCCGAGATGTACTACGACCTTGGCCCATCGTAACATAACTTGAAAATAAAAGATCGGAGGTCAGGAAGACCGTCAAATAAATCCCTGAAGTTCGGAGGTCTAAAATGAGACTATGTGTTGAACACTTAGCAAAATTTTATAAGTTTTGGAGCTTGTAAAGCCTAATGAGCTGAATTTTTAGACTTAGGATTTTACGGGGTCTTATAATATCTCCCCCTTGGGAACATTCGTCTTCAAATGAGACTGACTGAAAGAGAAAATAATAAGCTGAACATGAATGACTGAAACATGATCATATAACTGATACTACTGATAAACTGAATATATCATACTGAACATGTATATCTGATGCATGTGTAACTGATTCATGAATGCATGACTGAGTTTTCTGATAACTGAAGTTCTCGCAATAAGAATACATATCTGATTCATGATTATATAACTGAACTGATGCATGACTGAATATGCAATGGTACTTGATAACAAATTCATAATGGGTACATGAGCATCAAACTAAATACCAAGTTTGTACCGAATATTGAATGTGAAGCTGAATAAGCTTAAGGAGAAATGTTACCTTAAGCTTGATCTGAGTTGGCGAGGAAGAGGTGAGGATACTTGGTACGCATGTCTGCTTCTGTTTCCCAAGTAGCTCTCTCGACGGATTGATTTCGCCAAAGAACTTTAACTAGAGGGACTTCTTTGTTCCTCAATCTACGAGTCTGATAATCTAAGATTTCAACTGGAATCTCTTCATAAGAGAGAGTATTCTGAACATCAATGCTCTGAATAGGGATTATGACTTATGGGTCACCTATGCACTTCTTAAGCAAAGAGGCATGAAAAACTGGATGAACTGAGGCTAGATCTGAAGGCAATTCAAGCTTATAAGCTACCTTGCCAAATCGATTGAGAATCTTGAAGGGACCGACATATCAAGGACTGAGCTTTTCCTTCTTGTTGAATCTCTTCACTCCCTTCATGGGAGAGATCTTTAGATAGACAAGGTCACAAATCTCAAACTCGAGATCCTTTCTACGTACATCTGCATAAGACTTCTGTCGGCTCTGAGCAGCCCAAAGTCTTTCTCTGATCACCTGGACTTTTTCTAAGGCGTCGAATACTAAGTCAGGACCTATGACTGAGGCCTCACTAACTTCGAACCAACCAATTAGAGATCTACATATCTTACCATAGAGAGCTTCGAATGGAGCCATCTGAATACTGGAATGATAGCTGTTGTTGTATGCAAACTCAATCAAAGACAAGCGGTCATCCCAACTTCCCTTGGAATCAATTGCACATGCCCTTAGAATATCTTCTAAAGTCTGAATGGTCCTTTTTGCTTGACCATCTGTCTGAGGATAAAAGGCTGTACAGAGATTGTCACGCCCCAAAATCCCATTGGGCCGGACTGGCACCCGAAGCCGAGAAGGCCCGGGAGAACCCGTTCAAATACCTGTACTTTCACTTACATGTCACCAAAAATTTAGACAGCACTTCGTTGCATATAGAAGGGTCTAACTACCTGTATCAGTACAACACGCACAAATATATATATATATATATAATACTCGGCCGTCGGGGCCACCACATATACAAATATAACATCACTATATAAACTTCCATGACTTTACCCTTCCTTATGTCTACAAAGCCTCTAGGATATACATGACATAACTATGGTCGGGACAAACCCCCGCCCACACATGACTCTTGTAAAATAACAAAACATAAGGGACCGACTCGAAAAGCTCCGAAGCAAACTGGAGCTCACCAACAATAGCTGTATGACCTGGCTCCTATCTATGCTGTGAATGAGCTGAAGCACCTGTGCTTGTAGCATGAAATGCAGGTCCCCCGTGAGGGACGTCAGTACGAAATATGTACTGAGTATGTAAAGCTGTAAATAATCATATGTGGTATGGGGGATCAAGAAAATCAGACGCAAGTGAATAAATCATAATAGAAGTGAACCACACTTCATAAACACTTTTAGGATCATGTACATTATCTTATCATTAATCTGAATTGGGTTCTTGAATTCAAATACATTTGTGGAATGGTATACATTCGTTCATTTCATTCTTTACAATTATCATTCGCCATTACCTCCTCCCCCAAACCTCCAACCACCTAACAATAATCAATACTGTACTGTACTGTGACCATTAGGCTACCCCTAGTACATATCAACTGTAATCATATCAAATATCGGGATCGGCCCATGCTAGGCTTAAGCCCCTGAGCTATCACCCACACGTATATCAAGTAACACACATAAGAGATCTTTCCAATAACTTAGTTCAAAAGTTTTTGAGATTATTACATTAGTGTTCATGCCAATATAGTACCTTTGGAATAATGATACATCAATAGGAACCAAGTAATAGACTTTCTATACAATAACGATGTAATAAAGACTCATTGGTACATCAACAATGTGTTTCGGAATCATCAATATCACAACAATAAAATAGGAGCCTTTCGGTATATCAATGAAACATTTTGACACTTTATAGAATGAAAACAACTTCGTTGGTAATGTAGAACAATACATGTTTTTGGACAACCTCGGAATATTACTTGATGGAACATTGGTGTTTTCATGCCAAAGAACATCGTTAGAGTATGCTTTACATACCTCGTTGTAGATTCGGATACCAATTCAACACAACTTCCCGCCTTTACAAATCACTTATCTACAATGAAATGTTTGGCATCTAGTATTAGCAACCCAACACCACAATTCTCTTCCATAATTCCATACAACCAATATTTGCAAAGCATTCCAAAAACCAACTTGAACAATCGATTTATGTGTATATATATATATATAATCATCATTTCAATACCACATCATCACACCAAATCCCTTCACAATTCAATATAATCCAACTATGCACAAGAATAATCCAACATCATTTCCAATCATCTTTCAACAACAATCAAATAACATACTTCTTATGCTCACATGCATATATATATACATATCCATATAAATAACACCAACATAATTTACATCCTTACCATAAAATGGCCCTTTTGATTTCGAAGTCCTGTTGTCACAAATAAAGGGTGCTTCTCGAAGCCCTCGAGACGGTGAACACAACTACGGAATCAATTTGGATTTTCTACGGTTGAAGCACAAGATAATTGGAGTTAAACTTAGGCTAGGGTTTCTTATTCTTCAATAATTTGGATGATAAATGATGGATATGAGGCTAAGTATATGTATATAATAACCAATTTTCGTCCATGAGGTGATGAAAAATGATCATATTGCCTTTAAAATTTAAGTAAATCCGAATCTGTCCATGGTGGACTGTTTTGAAAGGCTAAAGTAAATCGACCATAACTCTTTGCTCCGATATCGGATTTGGGGTGAAATTGATATCGTTGGAAAGATAATTCAAATGGTTTTCATTTAATATAAAGTAGGCCACCTAGTTCGTCCTGTACAAGGAGTTATGATCGTTTGAAGTTGACCCTAAAAATCTATTTTGAGAGGCTGAAGTAAAACGAGTATAACTCATTACTCAGATGTTAGATTTGGATGAAACCAATTGCATTGGAAAGAAGACTCAGATATCTTTCTTTTCATAGGTGGCAGCTCTCCCAGTTCATTATATTAAGGGAGTTATGATTATTCAAAGTTGACCCCAAAAAATGGCTGACCTCAGTAGTTTGTGTGCAGGAAATTTTCCTGCACATTTACTATTCCCAATATCTCGGCCACCATTTTATAGTTTCGAACGTGCTCGATTATATCTGAAACCTATCCGTTTTTGGAAATCTTTATATCGTTGGAAAGCTTATTCAATAACCTTTGTATGGAACCATCGACGGGCAAATTCCGGTATAAATAAAATAAAATAAAATTAATTCCATATAAATCAGACCAATAAACATATTTGAATACGCCAATATATGTACTTGAATACGGGGTGTTACAGAGATAAACTTAGGTACCAAGAATCTTTTGGAATACTTTCCAGAAATAAGAGGTGAACTGGGTACCTCTATCTGAGATAATAGATAACAGAACACAGTGCAATCTGACCAACTCCTTAATGTAGAGCTTGGAGTAATCCTCGGCTGAATAAAAGGTATGAACTGGAAGGAAATGAGCTGACTTGGTCATTCTGTCTACAATGACCCAAACTGAATCATGCTGATGATGAATTTGAGGCAAACCCGCCATGAAGTCCATGTTCTTTTCTTCCTACTTCCAAGTAGGAATAATGAACTTTTGTATAGGACCACTAGGATTCTGATGCTCTATCTTAACCTGCTGACATGTAGAGCACTTAACCATAAACTCTGTAACATCTTTCTTTATTCTACTCTACCAATAAATTTCTCGCAAGTCACGGTACATCTTTGTGGCCCCTAGATGAATAGAGTAGCGCGCACCATGCGCTTCTACAAGAATTCCCTGCCTTATGTCATCTATGTCTGGAACACAAAAACGACCCTAACAACGAAGAATACCATCTCCCCCTTGGGAGAAAATCTCTATTTTCTGATTCTGAACTGGCTCTTTTAACTTGACTTGGCTGGGATGTCTATCCTACTTTTTTTCACCTCGGAAACTAGAGATGATTCTGAAATACTCTGAACACATACACCACTCTCTAAAGAGTCAACTAAGCGAACGCCTAGTCTTGCAAGCTGATGGACTTCCTGAGCTAACTTCTTCTTAATATCCTCAACATGGGAAACACTACCCATGGACAGTCTATTGAGAGCGTCGTCCACTACATTGGCCTTGCCCGGATAATAAAGGACACTCATGTCATAATCCTTCAAGAGCTCTAACCACCTTCTCTAACGAAGATTGAGATCTTTTTGAGAAAAGAAATATTGAAGACTCTTACGATCTGTGAAGGCGTCTACATGAACACCGTATAGATAATGCCTCCAAATCTTCAAGGCAAATACTACGGATGCTAACTCAAGATCATGAGTAGGATAATTCTTCTCATGGGGTTTAAGTTGTCTGGAGGCGTAGGCTATGGCCTTACCATGCTGTATGAGGACACAACCCAAACCTACTCTGGATGCATCACAATATACTACGAAACCATCTGGACCATCTAGAAGAGTTAAGACTGAAGCTGAGGTGATTCGAGTCTTCAATTCCTGAAAACTCTTCTCGCAAGGATCTGACCACTTAAAATTAACTTTCTTCTGAGTTAATTTGGACATAGGAGATGCAATAGAAGAAAATCCTTCAACAAACTGTCTGTAATAGCCATCCAAACCCAAGAAACTCCTAATATCTGACGGAGAGACAGGTCGAAGCCAGTTTCTTACTACTTTGGTCTTTTGAGGATCTACTCTAATGCCATCACTGGAAACGATATGACCAAGGAATGCTACAAACCTTAGACAAAATTTGCACTTGCTAAATTTGGCCAATAGCATCTCTAAGAGTCTAAAGTACTGTTCTAAAATGGTCTGCATGATCATGCTTACTGCAGGAATAGACCAGAATGTCATCTATGAAGACAATGACGAATATGTCCAAGTACTGCTTAAACACACAGTTCATTAAGTCTATGAAAGCTTCTGGGCATTGGTAAGTACAAAGGACATGACTAGAACTTCGAAGTGACCATACCAAGTATGGAAGCCTGTTTTTGAAATATCATATTCTCTAACTCTGAGTGATGATAGTCGGATCTGAGGTCTATTTTAGAAAAGTAGCTGGCACCCTAAAGTTGGTCAAATAAGTCACTGATTCTGGGGAGAGGATACTTGTTCTTGACCGTGACCTTATTGAGTTAATGGTAATTAATGCACATTCTGAGAGAATCGTCTTTCTTGCGCACGAATAAGAGTGGTGCGCCCCACGGGGAAATACTGGGTCTGATGAATCCCTTATCTAAGAGATCCTTCAACTGGTCTTTCAATTCTCTGAGTTCTGCTGGTGCCATTCTGTATGGTAGATGGAGATAGGCTACGTGTCTGGAAGAAGATCAATACCAAAGTCTATTTCCCCTTTGGGAGGAATTCCTGAAAGATCTTCGCGAAAGACATCTGAATATTCATTTACAACCGATACTGATTCAAGACTGGGAGTTTCAGAATTGGAATCTTTAACATGAACAAGATGATAAACATATCCCTTAGATATCAATTTCCTTGCCCGAAGGTAGGAAACAAGCTGACCTCTGAAAGCGAATACACTACCCTTTCACTTTAGGATGGGTTCATTCGAAAACTAAAACTGGACTATTCTATTTCTGCAGTGTCTATGGAATAGCAGGAATGAAGCTAATCCATGTCGAGGATAACATCAAAATCAGTCATCTCTAATTCGACTAAGTCTACTGAAGTGACTTTCTGAAATATTATAACTGGGTAGTTCCTGTATACCTGCCGAGCTATGATGGTTTTACCCACTGAGGTAGAGATTGAAAAGGGCTTTGCTAGAATTTTGGGGCTGATTCCAAAATTAGCTGCTATATAAAGAGTAACAAAAGACAAAGAGGCTCCTAGATCTAGCAAAGCATGAACATGCACATGAAAAATCTGTAACGTAACGGTAACTACATCAGGAGAATTTTCCTGATCTTGTCGAGTTTGAAGAGCATAAAGGCAATTTGGGCGTTGCCCACTAGTTGCACTAGAGAAGGCACCCTGTTGATTTGGGCGACCGAACTGAGTTGTGGGAAGATTCTGCTGACCCTGAGGACCTGGCTGAGGAAAATCTCTAACTTTATGGCCTGGTTTGCCATATCCAAAACAGATGCCACTACCCGCTCTACAAATACCTTGATGGTACTTATCATAAGTCTGACAAAGAGGATAGATGTGGGCACTGCTGACACTGCCATGAGACTAAGAGCCTGGTGCTCTATCTTTATTACCCTCTTTGAACTTAGGAATTGGAACACTGGCTGAAGAAGGAGCTAGAACTGATGATTTAGGATGAAACTGTGAACGGTTTCCTCCTTCTGATTTAGGTTGGGCGAAGTTGAAACTACCCGTCTTCGCTCTCTTATTCTGCTTTTTCTCTGCTTAATATTCTACTCCTCTATCTGCTGAGCATGATTCATAAGCCTGGCTAAAGTTATGTCACTATTTAGCATGGCAGATCTGCACTCATTAACCATACTATCATTCACTCCTGAGACGAACTTACTCATCATTGCCCTACTATATGCAACCACATGAGGGGCATATCTATCTAATTGAGTAAACTTAAAAGAATACTCTTTTACTGTCATATTGCCCTGCCTGAGGTTGATGAATTCTAGCACCTTGGCTTCTCTAAGCTCTTGGGGAAAGAATTTGTTTAAGAATGCAACGACAAACTCCTCCTACTCTATAGGACCTACATCATCTAACCTTTTAGACTTTCACTATTTGGACCAAGCATAAGTCACATCCTGCAAGTGGTATGCGGCTAGCTCAACGCTCTCAATAATAGTCACTCCTATGATGTCTGTCATCTTCTGAACCTGATCAATGAATTTCTGAGGGTCTTCATCTACCTTAGACCCGAGGAAGGACGGAGGATTTATTCGGGTGAAGTCATGAATCCTAGCTGCGGCTGAATTGGCCACTGGGTTGGCCGAAATAACTATTGGCCATTCATTCTGAGCGACGACTGATTAAGAAAGAGTGGTAAATGTGGCCCTGAACTCCGTCTGAGAAACATGATCACCCAAAGGTTCTTCGGGCTGAGGGGCTGTTCTTCGGGCTGAGGGGCTGACTGATTTTCGTTTCTTCTTTTAGGAGGCATGTTCTGTAATCAAGAGAAGAAACGGATTAAACTGAGAGATTAACTTGAGATTATGCTCACTGGTATGACATGAATACTGAAAAAGGGGAAACTGTTTCTAAAATATCTCATAGCCTCTTGTACATAAATGTGGCGCGCAATGCACCCATGTACAAGACTCTACTAGACGCGGCGTTCAGACTTCCTAGTACACTATTGAACCTTAGGCTCTAATACCAAGTTTGTAACGCCCTGAATCTGGTACCCAAAATGCTACACGATGCTCATGACCCCGAAGGACCACAAGCTAACCCATGACTGATATCTGTACCTGTACACTGCATATTATAACATAACAATACGGAAACATGAATTGAAGACCATAAGGTTCAATACTGAACATAATTTGAATAACATAACATTTGTGTGGGGTAATAGAATACCCAAAACAAAATTGAAAATACTGAAGTCTGAAATCTAATCTGCATCTATTCTAAAAGCCTTTACTGTCTGAATCATCTGAATAAGGAGATGATGGGACATGTCCCCAACTAACTCCAACAAATAAACTAAAAAATGGGTTAATAGAGAAATATCATGTCCTCGAAGGATAAGGACTCACTGACTGCTGAGACTGGGAGCTACTGCTGATCTGGAACTCGTGTCTCTGAACCTATAGTGTAACATAAAAAGAAAGTACCATAGCGTAAATGCGTCAGTACAATGAAATGTACTAAGTATGCATGTGAGGTAGGCTATATGCAGGGTTCACATGTATGATTAATGCTAACTGTCTAACATGAACGCGAGAATACATGCATAAATACGTAATTGTAACTAATATTGTGATACCATAATTACTGAATCTGAATACTGATAATATGACATACTAATAACTGATAACATGAGAAATGTATCTGACAGTCCTAGATATGATGGAACTATCTGAGTTCCGTACTGTATCTGACAGTCCTAAAATCGAAAAAATTATCTAAGTTCTATATTTGAGACTGATTGACTGTGTCTGACAACCCTGATTCTGTAATATGAAACTGTGGGAAGTAGTTATCTAATCGATATGTCGCAAATGTACTATAAGAGCTGAGCTGGGGTCCAATCTATGCCCTGATTGAAAGGGTGTTAATACCGCGCCACTAATAAGGACAACATGTGAGTAACCCTCATATAATAGGTAACTCTAATGAGAATGGTGGGAACCATCATATAACAGGTTAAGCCACCTCATCTACTATCATATAGGAAGTTACGATGTCTCAACCTATGCTGGCTATATAGTTCTGGAACGCAAGGATTGCTTCTAAGAATCACACCTTCATATAACAGGTGAGTTCCCATCCTTGGGTTCACTCGGTGCTAATTCCTACTCCCATCTGAATAGACACTGAACATGGACTAAGTTACTGAATTCTGTTGACTAATAAAATACTACTGATATCTGACAACTGACTGAGTTTATGAGATTAAGGAAATTTCCTGAGTCATACGACTGTCTGAAGTCTAAGGATTCATAGCTTGACTGAGAGTATTGTGAAAACATGACATGGCTCCAGGCACACAG
The DNA here is from genome assembly GCF_002878395.1 of Capsicum annuum. Classification (NCBI taxonomy): domain Eukaryota; kingdom Viridiplantae; phylum Streptophyta; class Magnoliopsida; order Solanales; family Solanaceae; genus Capsicum; species Capsicum annuum. The sequence goes on along the minus strand of NC_061117.1, from coordinate 213,832,944 downwards.
CTAATGTTTCGGGTACAAGTACCCTAGGACTCGATGGAAGGAAACTGACACCACATGATACTTCTTGATCATAGGAACAAAGTTCACAATTCATAATGCCAAAAGTAGGGGATTTCATACTACACATGATTGTTATATTCTTGTTCATGATGAGGAGGCATATAATCGAATTCATAATTTTATATTCTAATATCATGTCATCCTATCAACATATGTATTGCACGACAATACTATGAAATCCTTTTGAATATAAAAGAATATCATACATTTGACATTTAGATCAAATTCTAGCTAGTTTGCATGGATTCTATTCTTTTAAGCATCTTATCAAACACCTTGCATGCACAAACTAGGGCATAGGTGTCGCTATCAATTAATGAATCAAAACACCACAATTCAATCCAATTTCACAAGTTTCCATTCACATAATATCATGGTATCATGAACCTCACATAAAGATTCTAACTTGGGAGTTTTATAACAACAATCACACAAACATAATCAACCCATAACAAATAGCATGGTTCATAATTTAAAAAAGTGTTCTTGAGCTTTATGGATGAAAGGAATCCATAAATCAACACACGCATACCTTAGACGAAAGTTTCTTAACGATCTACGGTGAAATCTCTTGGATTTGGCTCTTTAAATTGAAACCCTTGTTCTTGAGAGAAATTGATGAAAAAAAGTATATTTTGCTTCAGTTGGGGTTGAAACCCGTGTTTGGGAGCTTATATATGGGTGGAAAAGGACCAAAATTCCCTTTAAAACACGGAGGTGGAATGCAGGTTTTTGGCCTAGGGCGATCCGCAGGGCGACGCCTTGCCTAGCCCGGGGGACTACCCCGGGTGATGCCTTGCAATAGCGATGCTCAACCCAGGGCGACGCCCTGCTTAGAGCGGTGCTCTAGCCTTGGCGACGCGGGCCTATCGCCTTTTGCTACTATTTTGGGCACCCAAACGTGCCCTTACACTATCCAAAAAGTTTTAAAACTTACCCGGGATGTACTACGACCTTGCCCCATCGCAACGCAACTTGAAAATAAAAAATCGAAGGTCGAAAAGATCGTCAAATAAATCCTCAAAGTTTGGAGGTCTAAAATGAGACTAAGTGTTGAACACTAAGCAAAATTTTCTATGTCTTGGAGCTTATAAAGCCTAATGAGCTGGATTTTTAGACTTATGATTTTTACGGGGTCTTACATGCGTGAAGACGATGGGGGAGGGGTGTGTGTGAAGAAGGACTGCGTGGGTGGGGGTGTTTTTTTTTCTTTTCTTTTTTTTAAATTTCTTTTTAATAATCAGTTTTTTATTGTTATTTTTAAATAATTTTATAATTATTTTTTAATAATTCCGATCCTCAATGCAATTTTATTTTTATTTTTTAAAATTTTATAATTTCTTTTGAATAATTAGTTTTTATTTTTATTTTTAAAATAATTTTATAATTATTTTGTAATAATTTGGATCCTCAATGTCATTTTTTAATTTTTTTATAATTTTATTTTATTTTTTAAATAATTTTATAATTATTTTTAATAATTTGTTTTTTTTAAAATTTTATAATTTCTTTTTAATAATCATTTTTTATTTTTATTTTTAAATATTTTTATAATTATTTTTAATATATTGGACCTACAATGCCATGTGTCAGCTTCCAATTGGTCGTTTTTGCCACGTCAGCGCGTTTGTTCAACGCACACTTGAGCCTTTAGCTGATTGGGAAAAAAATGCCCAATTGGAATAAAATTTGGGGGTTAGGGGTCTAATAGGTACAAACCTTAGTTTAGGGGCTTAAGTAAATTTTCGGAACAAGTTTGAGATCCTATCAATGGGTTTGACCAAAAAAATAATAACACTTTTGATTTGCTACAATGCATAAGTAAATAAAACATTTTATATATATAAAGTAAAACAAAATAAAGAAAATATGCAAAATATAATTAGATGCTCTTTAATTTTGTGAATATTTTTTTTAAACGGACTAAATAGGAAATAAAATAAACCAATTGAAGAGTATTAAAAATTACTATTAAAAGACATTTTTCAGCTTATATTGAAGTGAAAAAAGAAAACGAAGCAATGTGAAGTGTGGGCGGTAGTTGATTATCCTTCAATTTTACCTAACGTAACAGCCAACAACACTAAACTAAAACCCCCCTTAAGCCAAACGCTTTTTTTTATCTTCAACTTAAAGAAAATCTCAGATCAGAGCACTTCTCTTATACTTATACACGCCATTTGAATCTATTAACTCAAACAAGCTAAGGTCAGTTTTAGTTTTTTTTTTTTTTTTTTAAATCCTGTAATGCTTTTACTATTTGATTTCTTGATTCTTCAATAGCATTTACTCTCCTTGATTTAGCTTTGTTTTTTTTTTTTTTTTTTGAATCTATAGACTTGTAATGGAAATGGGGTTCTTTTGTTTTTTTCCCTCCTTTTCTTGATAATTCATTTGATATCTATTACTGTCTGTTGTTTTTTTTAACCACAATTAGTGTTTACTTCTACACAATTTGAATCTATTTACTCAAAAGAGTTCAGTTCAGTCTTAGTTTATTTTTTTTCAATGCTTTTACTAGTTGTTTTCTTGATTCTTCAGTGGTATTTATTTGTTTTTATTTTTTTTTGAATCTATAGACTTGCAATCGAAATGGGGTTCTTTTTTTTTTTTTTTTCCCTTTTCTTGAAAATTGAAGTCGTTCGATCTGCTACTATCCATTGTTTCTTGTACTTCGATTAGTGTATTGTTTTGTTGTACTTTCTGTTATGTAATTATCTGCTATTTCTGTTATTGTGTGCTTTTTTTTGTACTTTACTTCGACACAATTTGAATCTATTAGGAGTAACTCAAATAGAGCTCAAGTCAGTTTTAGTCTTCCTTTTTTTGCCTTAATTATTGCTACTACATTTTACTAGTTGCTTTCCTGATTCTTCAATAGCATTTACCGTTCTTAATTCAACTCTTTTTTTTTTTTGGATCTATAGACTTGCATTAGAAATGGGGTTCTTTGGTTTTCCCTTTCTTGAAAATTTGATTGGATTGGAATCGAAGTTGTGATTTTTACTGTTTCTTTGAGATTTTGGGACACAAGTGAGGAGCTCAAGTGGTTGATCACCTCCACCATGGACTGGTGGGTTGAGGGTTCGAGTGACATGGGAGGGTAAGTGGGAACGCTATTGATCCTCATGGAGGGTGGAGTGAGAAAAAAGGAGATTCCCTTAATTCTTGTTTTGGAATTTGATTTAAATCTCAAGTTGCTTTAATGCAGATTGTTGAACTTTTATTTTACTCACCAGTGAAGCTCAGTTCTGTTCTAGTCTATCTTTTCTCAATGCTTTACTAGTTGCTTTCTTGATTCTTCTATAGCATTTACTCTTCCTGATTCTACTTTCTTTTGCGGTTTTTATGAATCTGTAGTCTTGCAATAGAAATGGGGTTCTTGTTTTTCCCCTTTCCTAGAAAATTTGATTCAAAGTTGTGATTTTTACCATTTTTTTTGTGAGATTTTAAGAGATTTGAGTTAAATTTCAAGTTGATTTAATGCAGATTGTTGAACTTATTTTGCCCACAAATGAAGCTTAGCTCAGTCGTAGTCTTTCTTTTCTCACTGCTTTTACTAGTTGCTTTGTTGATTCTTCAATACCATTTCCCCTTATTGATTCAAATTTTCTTTTTGTTTTCTCTTCAAATCTATAGACCTGCAATAGAAATGGGGTTCTTTCTTTTTCCCCTTTTTCTTGAAAATATGATTCAAAGTTGTGATTTTTACTGTTTCTTTATGTGAGATTTTGGGAGATTTCATTAATTCTTGTATTGGGATTTGAGTTGATCTCAAGTTGCTTTAATGCAGATTGTTGAACTTATTTTGCCCACTGGGGAAGCTCAGTGCTGATTTCAATCTCTTAGGTGTGTTTGTATAATAGTGTTAGTTTGAAATTCTAAAAGGTTCACTACAGTTAGTCTGGTCAAGTTAACTGGAAAATATAGTGTTACATAGACGACTGGGTGGATTCGCTTGGTTGTCAATGGGAGATAGATGGCTTTGATTGTGGAGGAGAAAGGAGATGATAGAGAGTGAATTGACTATTGAGAAGGTTGAGGAGAGTACAAGTGACAGTTTTCGGAGGGCGCCTTCTTTCTCGGGCTGGTGTGATGTTAATGACACCATCCATTCGGCTCAACTAGGGAATGCTCGTACACTCACTGACGACTTTGACTTCGAACTGCCATTGGTCAATCAAAACGGTATTGGAAATGGATCTGTAGACGTAGTAGATACACAAAATTATAACTTTAAGCAGAAGATGAAGGGTGGTGGTGATTTGGCTGTTGCATCTACTGGGAATGGAAAAGATAGATATGTTCCCTTTGATGTGGAGAACGGTGCTACAAGTAATCAAAGATATTCAAATGTTGGCCGGGAAGGATCCCCTTATCTAGACCACCGTGATGCACCACAAACAATTTCAAAAAATGTTGTTTCTGTTGCTGATGTACTGAAGACACTGTTCTTAATTCTTGTATGGTACACATTCAGTACATTCTTGACATTGTAAGTCTACTTGGTCATGAGTTTATTATTTTACTGCTCCCTCCGTTTCAATTTGTTTGTTCTTATTTTGACTGGGCATAGAGTTTAAAAAGGGCAGCCCGGTGCACTAAAGCTACCGCTATGCGCGGTGTCCGGGGAAGGGCCCCACCACAAGGGTGTATCGTACGCAGCCTTACCTTGCATTTCTGCCGGAGGCTGTTTCCAAGGCTTGAACCCATGACCTCCTGGTCACATGGCAGCAACTTTACCAGTTACTCCAAGGCTCCCTTTCTGGGCACAGAGTTTGAGAAATAAATGAAACTTTTGAATCTTGTGATCTTAAGCTGGAGACATGTAAAATGTATCAAAATGCCCTTTAATTTTGTGCTCTTTTACATGCCATGTGAGATGTCGGGATTAAAAAATAGTTGCCAAATTAGATAGAGACATTCTTTTTGAAATAGACTAAAAAGGAAGGTAGGACAAACAAATTGAAACGGAGGGAGTAAGTGATTTGTTTCCTGTCAACTGTATGAAAGTTTGAAATCGTTGGTTCTTATCATGCATACACTTGGTCCAGGTATAATAAAACTCTTCTAGGGGATCATCTAGGGAGATTCCCTGCTCCTTTACTGATGAATACATTTCACTTTGCAATGCAAGCCGTTTTGTCAAAAGGCATTACCTGGTTCTGGTCCCGAAAATTTCAGCCTACTGTAATGATGAGTTGGAGAGATTATTTTTTGAGAGGTAACTATGATTGTCGTATCCTTTTTCTTTAAGCTATACTCAGATACAGGTTATATTTATTTCATGCATTATTATGGATTTTCAACAGATTGTTCATAGTCTTCTACTATATGAATATATTACTTTTTTCTTGTATAGTTTGCCTGTAGGGTTACCTGTCGGGAAGACAAACTGCATGATCCTTGCATAGTTCTGTTACCTTTCGCTAAAATGATCCTTGCACAGTTCTAAGTTCCCAGTTGGTACGCATTTTTCACTTAGGGTTTTAACTAGCAACACTTAGCACAACCCCACACCTTTCCTTTTTGAATTGTAGTTGTAAAAACAATAGAATTGAGTGCTGAGATCTGTGCAATGACGAATGACTAGTAACACTTAGCACAACCTGACACCTTTCTTTTTTGAATTGTAGTTGTAAAAACAACAGAAATGAGTGCTGAGATCTGTACAATGACGAATGACTAGTAATGCTCAATTTGTCTCTTCTACTTGAAGTTACTCTTCTTGTTCTTAGTTTATTTGAGGCATTTAATCTTATGCCTTTTGTTTGCATCTGTTTTGTGAAGTCTAGAGCATTACATATAGGTATTGGCCTCCAGTAGTTTCCTGTTAATTTTTATTAACTTTTCTGAACACTAATGCTACAGATGGCCTTTGCCTTTCACAGTTGTACCCACAGCTCTCAGTACGGCCATGGATGTCAACCTCAGCAATGCATCCCTTGTTTTCATATCAGTGACATTTGCTACTATGGTGTGTATTCGTGCTCCCTGTAAATTTTAAAGTACCAATCAATGTGATGGTTAACAGATTTATTAAGAAAATTGAGTCACTGGGCAACATTTAAAGGATTCACACAATCCAACATTCCTTTAGCTCTGTAAAAATTTCACTTACGCCTCCTGAAATTTGAAACACGAATTTGTGAAAATGCAATCCTATAGCAATAGTTTTCAAAGACTTGGAAGGGAAAGTGAGTGAACCAGTCTTCTAGTTTTACTTGTAAAAAAGAATAATCCTTTGGTTTCCTTCATTTTTCTCCATAAGTTCTTGACTCCCAAACATACGTTTAACATTGCAGTGCAAATCTGCAGCACCGATCTTTCTCCTACTCTTCGCTTTTGCTTTCAGGTACTGCTTTTAATAATTGCTCTATTTCTCATCGAATCTTTACAATGTGATGTAGACGCTTGTCCTGTTGATATTATTCATCAATGTGAATAACAACTACTCAATATGTCTTATTTTACAGTCTTTTCTTCCTAGTCTGCTTTGAAAGAATGACACATTTTCTATATTTCAAAGCTCTTTAACTGTAAATTTTTCAATTACCCACAACTACATGCTGTTATAGCCATAGAAATGTTATGACATGCTTAAGACAATTTCTTTGGGTAATTCTGGTATGTGCCAGAAGTCTTCTTTTTTAAACTCTGTGCCTCAAATACTGCCATATATGTAATGGAGGGAGTAGCTTTTTTGGCATATAAGGACTCTTCAATCTTTTCGTCGACCTTTTCTTGTCCAGGTAGAAATATAACATTTCCATGGAGAAAATGGATCAAAATTGTAAAATGTGATGTTTTGAAATGTTGAAATGAGGGTAAACGAAATTGCTCTCTTTGCTATTAGATCTCCTAGGGAATGAATGATATATTTCTTTTTGAAACTAAAGAAATATTTCTACCTGGCAAGAAAATGACATCTTGAGTTAAAGAAAAAAGACATCTTGAGTTGTATAAATTAGTCTAGAGGAGGTAGCATCTTTGACTTCGGCTTGACTAATTCAAAGCCTTCAAGATCTCGGTCATTCATGGGTTCCAGGCAGTCCTGCTTATGTCAGATAGTCATGCAATCTCCTTTGTTTCCTCTCTTTCTCTTTTCCTGCCCCTGTGGAATGTTACTTCAAATTTAGTGTGTGCGAACCTCTACATTATAGAACTTCAATTGTGTTGTGAAGTAGCTTGCTTGTGTTACGAGTAACTAACTTTTACTTGTATGGAAGATGTTAATTCAACAAAAACGGATGTCCAACCCCAAAGCAGAAAAAGAAAGGATCAGAGCCCCCAAAAGTTAGTTCATTATTGGTTTCATAAATTCAAAATCGAGTTTTGGTTCGAGTAGATCTACAAGGGTGTGTGTTGAGATTGAAAATGAGAGACCTGGTAAAGAGAGGACATGCAAGGCAAATATGCATTCCTCAACAACAAAATTTGTCACATGATGCAAGAGATGATGACATTCAGAAGAGAATCATTGTATCTCATGGAATGGTGTGGTTCAAGTGTTGCTTATGTTGTCGCTGTCCTAATATCTTGCCTTGTTATGAGTGAAGGTTGGGAAGACTTGACCTTAGTAGAAGCAGGAGATATATCATGCTGCAATTGTGTGGACTAACCCTCTTTTGTGCGTATCCTGACATCTGTCATTCACTGAGCCAGGCTCTAAGAAAGATTACCCTTATTTAATTGTTCATCTAGAATCAGATTTTTTTGTGGGTCTCCTTTTTCACTTCTGGCTTATGTGAGAAGACAAAAGTCCCACATAGAAAGATTAAAGCCATTTTGACTTCTTTTATACAAACTTATTCCTTTATGGGATTAGTTAAGTTTCCTCCATGTTTGTTGAATTGAAACTTGGCAACCACACGCATGCTGCCGCCATTCTGGCTGGTGCTCATGCACGGTTTGGTGCACTCTCTTAACCTGACTTTATTTTTTTCTGACCATTGTCAACATTTTGTGACAGCTCCACAATAAATTCCTGTAACAGCCCTTAAATAATTTCTATAACAACTCCTTGAATAAAATACTGTGTCACGGAAAGGCCCTGCCTTTAAAAGTGATTTCGTTGAGACTAGGGTGCAAATTGTTTGAGTCCAGTTGCTCCTCAAAGTTCCACAACACTCCCAAACATGTGCACTCGAGACTGGAAGTTTGGATTTTGCAGAAACACAATTTTCCAATATAGAATTGAGAAGAACAACTTTGAGAGAATGAGAGAATTTTTTCATATCTGATAATTCACAAAGAGGGTTGCTTGTATAGGCCAAGCCGCTGAAGTTGTTGTACAAAGGATTTTCTGTAACAGTTACAGAAATTAATCTGTAAAGCTGTTACGTAAATTTAACTGCTGTCACAGAATATATTTAAGAACTTGTTACAGAAATTATTCAAGGAGCTTTTACACAGTACTGAAAACGGTCAGGAAAAAGTAAAGCCCAGCTAAAAAGGTGCACTACTTGCATGATGAGCCTTAGCCCAACTGGTCGGGTGGTGGTGGCGATTCTCGTGTGTGGTTACCAAGTTTCAACTCAACAAGTATGGAGGAAACTTAACTAATCCCATAAAGGAAGAACTTTGTATATGAAGAAACTCAAAATGATTTTAATCCATCTATTTGGATCTTTTTTTCTTTCACATAAGACAGAAGTGGAAAAAGGAACCTTCAAAAGAATTCTCTGACTTTGCATTACCAACAAAGAGTTAATACCAACAATCCCCTACTAATGCGAATGGACAAAGGAAGGATTTTTATACTTAACTGCCAATATTAGTGAAGTGAGGAATAACCATGTCCACAAAGTGAAGTACTCTTGAGCTGGACAGACTTTAGTTGATACCCCCACCAAAACATATTATGCAAACCCCGAGATACTAACAAAGTGCTTTTGTGGTAGTTAGAATATGAGTGAGTAGGAATAGGAATAGTATATAGAATCCTACTTGGAAAAGGATTGTAATGCAGTGACCTATTTGGAAAAGGATTGGAATGTAGTGTCTATAAATAGAGTCTCAATGTAATAATGTAGACACGATAATTCAATAATATTTTTCTCCTATATTTCTCACAGCGGTCAAGCACACACCTTGAGTTGCATAAGCGCTCTAGGAAGATGGCTCAGTCTTTCATAAAAAGCTACTAAACCCTTATACTCACATAGGTGATTCCATTAAGTCTATCTTAGCATAGACCACTGTAAGGCTGTGAAATCATTGAGAGCAAAATAAGCTCAACCTTGCAAAACACTACCCCATGTCATAGGGATAAGAAATAGTACATATTGGAGGCTCATATGGCTTTGTTTGACCACAAATGGGTATCCACCATACTACCTCATCCTCCTCGATGTGTCAAAAATCATTCTCATTGCCAAACTTTGAGTTAAATGATCCGCCAAATTTCTTTGGACCTAACATATGCCATGAAAATAACACCATGTGTGATGCGAACGTTTTTCCTTTTCCCTTGTACACACTATTCTTGGTAATATCAGTTGCCTCCAAGAGTCAAAATGTAGAGAAACTAGTGAAGTCTGTTTTCCCCCCAATATGTGTCTCAACCACTTGACCTCTTCCCCTTCCAACTCAAGACCAATAAATTCTGATTCCGCGGAAGAGCTATACAAGTCTGTTAAGAAGACTTTCATGAAATAACACCGCCTTCCAAATTCTTTCTCGTGCAAACTCCAAACTTCCAACCATGAGTGCATTTATTTATGAGTGTTGTGGAACCCTGGGGAACGACTGACCTCAAACGATTGCATCCTAGTTAGGCCAAGATTTCTTTGAAGACATTGGTTTGCCATGACACAATAATTTATTCAATAAGTTGCTTATGTTCTCCTTTTGTTCATGTCGATATTGAATATTTTTCCAACAACTTTCCCATGAATAAAGCTCAGTCATCTCATGACCTTAGAGGAAGCTGGATAGAACCATCCCTTTATAGTGGGTAAAGATGCTGAGAGAAAAGGCCTTTTTCCCATCCATTGCATCCTTGATCCTTGAAGGATTAAATTTATCATCCATCTCTCATGAAATATTTCATTTGCTATCTCTTAGAAATGAGTTCTTATTTTGCATATATTTGGTCTATTGCCTTGTTTCTAACCGTGGAACTCTTTTTGAAAGGTTGGAGTCTCCGAGTTTGAAGCTGCTAGGGATCATGTTGATTATTTCTATTGGGGTATTATTAACAGGTATCCTGAAGACTTACTAGCATATCACTTGTGTAGTGGTTTCTTATATTTTTATTTTATGTATCAGTTGTGCACATGCTAGGCAGGTTGTCCTTCCCACAAGCCCCTAGTGTTATAGGAACTCAAACCTGGGATCCCCAGGTTGGGGCAACCAGCGGGGCCATCCACTAGCTCCTTAACTTTAATTAATCTCCCTATTTATCTGCCATTGTTCTTAATGCACAATGTCTGATAGATAATTCTAATATATGTACTGATAGAAAGTAGTGCTTTGAGGCTAAATGTCTTTTATACTTGTTTCCTTCCCGTTTTAACTGTCATGATCTATAAATGATTATCATTTTATGTTTAAATATAATAAGGATGTGCCCTAACAGTGCCCAAGAGCACACGCAAGTGTACGCGGTCTTATCAAGTAGTAAAGTGGCCTTCAAGAAGCCAAGTATCGATCCCACAGAGACTTGATTCAACAACGATTTGATTCCAATTCACAGTTTAGATTAATTGAGTGCGAGAGTAACCGAAAAGAGTTTGGAAATTTGTAATTGCAAGTAAACAATACGTAAATAAAAGTCTTTGAACAATCAATAGGAGAAAACCCAGGGTTAAAGCACTTTGAACAATCATACTATGTTATTGAACTTCATTCGTTAACTTGCTTATCTTGGTTGTTAATTCGTAGGGTTAATTGCATGATCATGGTCTCCCGACCTCTAATCCTTTACCTAAGTTGAACCTTACAACTACATCGTTGAGCGGGGATGTAATAATCCACTTAAGTTCTTTAAGCTATCATCCTACGAGTAATCAAGTAAGGCATCTAAGTACATTCCTGTCCTAGACACAAATTTGCAGTCCTTATTTCATAAAATAATATAAACCGTACTTTGTTCATCTCCATGTTCTATCCCCTATTCCCTCTCCCGAGATCAAAAGGTAGACAATTGATGTATTCTAAGGGTAGCTAATCCTTAAAATAGTTAAATCAAATATGAACGCACAACCAATAATGATAAGCAAATTATAAACGAACTTAATTCAAAACAATAGTACTCATGTTCTTGGCTTCAACCTCGGAAAGAGGGTGTTTAGCTACGCATAGTCATAATCGTAACCACAAGATTGTAATTAATGACTAAAAACATGAATGAACTAAATTAAAATAATAGAAACCTAACGATGAAGTTGCAGCAGCCCCTTGATCACCAAAATATGTCCAAAGATATGTAAAAGCGTGATACAACATGTATTTATAGTATAGGAGTAAGCCAAGTCAGTGTAGGAGTTGAATTCCACGTTTTTGCAAGCATGGGAATAGAGGGGGCGCCGCCCTAGCTATAGCCCCGCTCTAGGTGAGGCTGAGCCCTGGGTTGAGCGCCGCTCCAGGCAAGGCTGCGCCTTGGCTATAGCCCCGCTCCAGGTGGGGCATCGCGGGCTTATAGCCTTGGCTCTCTGGAAGTTGTCTCTCGAATTTTGGTTAAGTGTTGATCCTGCAATCTTTCATCCCTTGACCTGTGGTGTATTTCCCATGGATTTCCTGCCTTTTGAACATCAAAATATCATCATATTCAGCTCACAAAGCTTCCTACACAATCAGACCACACAAATTAAAGATAATCACAACACAATACCCATGACGATGAATTCAAACAAGAGCTAAAACTAGGCTAATTCGCATTGATCGTTAACTTTATGTTCTGACTCTTACCTTACTCAAATTGAACCTTGCACATCACCAACAAGTTATTCCACTCATAATCACACATTTAGACCATTTGGAACACATAAAACGCAATAGAATCCAACGAGAACAACTAGACAAGCACCTAGCTCAAGCTAGTCAAACGAGTATCCACGATTGCACTCTAAATGACTCTTTGAAGTACAAACTTGTTTGGAATTCACTTTGAACATTGTAAACACATGCTTTAACACTTTAATACACATTCATCTCCATATTAACCCATATAGCATACAAATCATCCTCAAAACAAGGCTAAAAAGACTAGAAAGGTGACACTAGAATGCATAAGTACACCCAACATCAGGCCCAAAATTCTCCGCACTTGATATGAGTTTTATTTATTTCAAATGCATTTCTCCCATGCTCTCAGCTGTAGCCTTTAAAAATCATATTTCTTGTAAGTTTTTGCTTTCTTAAAATTAAAAAGAGTAATTGGGATTCGAGTTTCTAAAATTGCTATTTTATACTTAATAATTTGATTTTCTGTTCTCTTTACTTTTTTTTTTTTTTTCCATGGCATATTCTCCTTTCAACTATAACAACAACAACAACAACAGTTCCAATGTATTCCCACAAAGTGAGGTCTGGGGAGGGTAAGATGTACGCAGTCCATACCACTACCTCCGCAGAAGTAGAGAGGCTGTTTCCTATAGACCCCCGGCAGAAAAAATTTATACAAATATTCATACAAATACTAGTTGGAATGAGAAAATTGAGATGGATACCATGTTGAACAAGAAAGGAAAGGTACAATATGCAAGAAATTAGCGTTTCCACAAGGTAAGAGTGAAGAAATAGGTTAAAACCATTCACAATGTTCCTTATAATTCTGCAAGGGTGAAATCAATTGAAAGGAACACTACTAGAAGCACTAATGCAAATAGTAGAAAAAATCATAACGAATGAGATGAGAGAGTGTAGTTGCACCTAAGAGTGTGGCCTAGTGGTCAGTGAAATGGGTGCAAACCTTAGAGATCATGGTTCAAATTGCAGCAGAAGCTAAAAACTTTGTGATTTCTTCGTATCTGCATCCCTTGGAGGGCTGAGTTACTCGGTAGTTGTGTTGGTAGGAGATAGCAGGTGCCGGATGGAATAGTCGAGATGCGTGCCAGCTAGCCTGGAGACCATTGTTATTACGACAAAAGGAGATGAAAAGAATAATTTTAGAGAACTTGATAAAAAAAAGGAATAATTTAAGAGAAATGTCATGACATACTAATGAATAGCATAGCCATTGAATGTAGATAAAAGAAAACTGAAAAATAGAACTCACACAGCATAAATGAATTTATTTGAAAAGGTTGAATTGGTTAGTGTTATTCTCTCAAGAACTATCTCTGTCCATTTGGCCATTTTGTTATCTTCCAATTTTTTGAGTGCTTAGCTAACTTTTGTTGTTACTAATTTCTGTTGTATGTATATCAGATATGTGTTCAATAAGCACATCTAACCTCTGTTGATTGATAATACAGTTGCAAAGGAAACGGAGTTTGAGTTTTGGGGATTTATCTTTGTTATGCTAGCTGCTGTTATGTCTGGGTTCCGCTGGACTATGACTCAGATACTTCTGCAGGTAGGATCACAGAAATTGTTAAAAGTGAATTTGTTTTGTTAAGTATTTTCATCATCATACTTATGCTCACATTGTCTATTTTGTGTTCATTCTCCTGTACTCCATCCAATGGGTGTGCGCTGACAAAAAACTGTCATAAAGAAAGAAATCTACGGTAAGGACTATCAGCAAATTATAGTAAACTTCAAAGCTCTGAAAATGGATTTATTCATAGAGTATTTCTTTTAATTAATACTGTTGGTGGATGATTGAATGTGGGTGACTGAGTTCTTCAATTTTTACCTGGTTGTGGGTTCCCTTTTAAAGTACTTTGTTTATTATTTTTGTTGTGTCACACTTTGTTTTAAGCCTTTGCTGTCCAATTTGCTGTTAATCAAGTTCTTGTTTGGATAGATTTAGTTCTGGTAAGCAACATATATTACAGGTGGGATTCATATTAACCACTTAAAACTTGCCACCAACTGCCATGTGTACACCTAAATATACACCTTAACTATGCAGTGATCAGACAACTCTTCTTGGCAAAACTTTCTGGTGACCCCTCAAGATGACATGGTGAAACACATTTCTTTCATTGAATTTGAGCGCATGAAGCTTTGGTTACCTTATTATTTGTTGTTGCTACTGTTCTCTTCTCCTTTATTTGGCCTCTTCACTACTGTATCTCCTTTTCTAGTCGAGGGTCTACCAGAAACCTCTTGACCTCCACTAGGTAGGGGTAAGATTGTGTACACACAGTGGGATTACATTGGGCATGTTGTTGTGAAGCTACTTTTTTTTTTTGGGCCAAAATTAACATTACTCCATGTGGAGCTAGCTGATTTCGCCTTACAAGCTCTTAACAAAATCTTCAATCTCTAGTGAGCAAAAAGTTGGCTGATATTCTTTGGAAATGTGTAATGTCCAAACAGATTATACAAGAAATAAATTAAGAGCGTCAATCATGGTGACCGCTAGTGTTGCCGCAGGAGTTGTTCAAGTTATCTCGGTTCCAAGACTTCCGTCCGTACTACTTGCTATTTTGTTAAAAGTTCCTCCATCTTTATGTCCAAGGCAACCAATTTCCTCTCAGGAAAAAATGTTTTAATCTGCAGTTCCCCTACCAGTATGAGCATTTCATAAGCTTGTGAGAAAGTCAACTGATGTACTGGTCTATTGATGCCCTATCCACACCTTTCCGAGGAATGCAAGAAGTCCTTACTCTTTTCTCTGCACTTATGGGAACTGTGCACAAGGATAAGTAGTACATTGGGATTATTAAAATGTTAAGCCAGATAAAAGTGAGTACTCTCTCTGTTTACAAAGAGCAATTGCCCACTCATCTAAGCTATAAGGCGTCTTCTGAATTGCACTATTCCCGAACTACTACTCCTGTGTTAATTTAAGTGACACTTTTTCCTTTTTAGTCAGCCCCAGAAAGAAAAGAATCTACTTCTTTCTATATTGAGTAACAATTTAACTTTAAGCTTCCTTTTTACCTTCCAAATATGCATGACTTGTTTAGAACACAAATTTCAAAAATATCTTTTTCATGCTTAAACTTCGTGCCCAGTCAAATACCTTCACAAATTGGGACAGAAGGAGTATATGGTTTGTGTTTCTTTCTGACTAGAGGCATGTTTCCTCATAAGAAAACTAGCTAGTTGGAATTTAATTTAGTGAAACTTCTCCTTTTAAATGTTAACTGTGTAGCTTGTACATAACATTGTACATGACACATTGTCTTTGGTTATTTCAGGTTTAAAAAATCCACTCACATTAATGAGCTATGTTACTCCAGTAATGGCTGTTTCAACAGCTATGCTGTCTCTCATTTTTGATCCATGGCAAGAGTTTGGGAGCAGCAGTTACTTCGATAGCTCATGGCACATAACTAGAAGTACATTGCTGATGCTTTTTGGTGGAATGTTGGCTTTCTTTATGGTATGGATGTATCTAACTCAACATCAATCAGTTCAATTTGTTGATTATCCAACATTCTAATGGTGGATTTCTTTTACTGGTTCTTTTGAGTCAGCAGAAACCGGTTGTCTACTAAAATATCAGAATATCTAGAAGAAATAAACAAATTTGATATACTTTCCATGTGCGTAGTACAAATAATTTTCTTTCTCTGCCTTTTTTTTTCCTTCCAGGTGTTGACGGAATATATTCTTGTCTCTGTTACCAGTGCAGTAACAGTGACAATAGCTGGAGTCGTAAAGGAGGCTGTCACTATTGTGGTATAAGCTGAAAACCAAGTTATCTATCTCTTTCTCAAGTAAAGTAGTGTAACTAACTAAGCAAAGAAAAAAGAGCATACAAGTAAATGTAGCTGAATAACTGGTTTACTTATTCACATTTCATCAGTTCTCTGATAGCAGTTTACTCAATGGAATTTGCAAGTTGTTTCTTCTCGATAAACATTAAGATTGTTAATTAAAGAGCCTGGGAATTCCTTTCCTATATCCTTGAGTGGTTATGTAGGATGTAACTGCAATTTTTCACTTACAAATGCTTTTATTGCTCAGAGACTTCATTTTCCTAGATATCTTCACATCAAGCCACTGTGTATCTTCAATCGCGTTAGACTGATGTAAAATCAGTTTTCACAGTTGAAAATTTTCTCTGGTTTTTGGAATCCATTGTTGCTTTAGTTTCTGAAACAAATTGGTAATTATGTTTGTGGCATTTTCAGGTTGCTGTGTTTTACTTCCATGATAAGTTTACCTGGATGAAAGGGGTTGGTCTCATGACAATAATGCTTGGTGTCAGTTTGTTTAATTGGTACAAGTAAGTCTTTGAGCTTGCATATTTTCGCAAGAAGTTATCTTGTGATTATTTTCTCCCGACTGCTGTTAAGATTAGATTAAGGTTTTTTAAAGATTAGTTTTCTCTTTAATAAGCTACCGTGAATGTCTATGCTTATTTATCTCGTCATTTCCTCAACCATAGTTCGTGTAAAGCTTTTGTGTAAACTATCGACTGCAGTATGTTTCCTCATTATATATTTCAGTTCTTCAACATCTGTTGGGTATAATTTCACTTGTTTGTTGGTGAAGATGAGCTTTTCCAATGCTACGTGTTGGATGTTTTCTCTTTTTGATTAATTTGATACTGGAATTGCTATTGATATTTCAACACCACTCTTCCTTCTAGGGTCATATCTATGGTGACGGATGCTTACCGACGCCCTCCTAAACCTTAATTCTTTTTAAGATTAAATGTTCCTTCCTGCAAAAATAGTGGAGCAAGGAGTTGTAAAAGGAAATAGTTACTTGAAAGATGGTGATTTTTATTGGAGTCTTGGAGTATTTACTTTTGTATGACCCCTCAGCCGCTAGGTCTGCTTTGTTGTTGTTATCACTTGCTGAATTAGTTATTGCACTTAACGTCTACAGAAACCCGAATCGTGTTGCATCATAAGCCAGACAAGTATTTGTGATCCTCAAGAAGATGTTTGTGCCTATATGACCAAAGAAGTTTTGAATTGTTAGATGGTTTTTGGTAGATGTTAAATTTGTTTCCCATTTCTGCTTTTCAGGTACGACAAATTACAGAAAGGTAATCTAAGTGAAAATGAATTATCACGATCCTCAACACAAAATGCAGCTGCAAAGTATGTTATTCTTGAAGAATTGGAAGATCAAGATGATGATCCTTGATGTTCCAATACCACATTATCTGCATTTGAAATCCTAGTAAGCTTCTTAACTGTAACACTCTGATGCTCTTTGTATGTGTTGCATATGACGGAAGAATTGTTTTTCGCTGTCGTAGCTTATTATGAACTTCAATATAGTAGTTACTATTGACAAGCAACCTAACATCATCTCCCCTCGACACACACAACCACCATTGTTGGCCATCACCACGACCACCACCAATTGTCATTTTATTTTTCAAATCATTTTGTTGATATAGTAATAGATTAATTTGGTATTTTATTTTTATTATACTAATTTTTAAATAAAGACGAGTTTTATACATGCAGATGCTGAGAAAACAGTATTATTTATTTGGTATCAAATTCATATGTGTATTCAGATTGAGACATCTGATTCTTAATAAAAACAAACGAGGTGTCCACTTTGATCAGCCTGCTAGTTTATGCTTAATTTTGGATTTTAGTATATGTGTCTTGTTGAGTTGTTGTTAGTGAACAACTTTTATTTTCTGTGAACTACATATCTATCTTTACTCGTCTCACAAGACATACCATAATAGTTGGAGGAAATTGGATACAAATCCTAGTTGCTTTATTTCTTTTTATGTATTTGCTCAACTTTCATGTTGTACTGATAAACCGTGGATAGACGTTACTAGGTAGCCAAGATATCTTGTAGTCAGCATTATGCAAAGATTTGACTGACAACTGTTTGATTATGATATGATTACTAGATGATTGCTGGCGATGCTGATATTTTCAAGAGAGGATGAGTTGCCGTATTTGAATTAATACCTAATAGGACCAAAGTGGCACCATCGATTGGTCTTTATTCAGCTTGACCTTTCCCTGGACAGCTTTTGTTCATCAAAATTGTTGGTAAAAAGATTGATCAGTATGCATATACAAATCCTAAGGGGACCATTTTTGTTACACACACTTTCTACATTGTTATTATTGTATCTCTGTATTTGGCATCAAATTTTCATCCTCATTTATTCATATAGTTTTCCAGTTCTATCTTCTCCTCGTTGTAATGAGGCATCGACCAATGTCATAGATCTTTAGTATACTTGTAAAACAGGTGTGCCGTTGTGTTTTAAACAGGCTTTCGCTATTGCTTGTGTTGAGCTTCATCAAGAAAGTTGGTCAGCTGATCTCTTTCATCCTGTCAGTTATTTTTATCGTGAATAAATGATATAAGTATCGAAGAACATGTCATTTGTTCAAACTGAATTAGATAGAAGCACTTCTTTCTAGTGAAATTTTCGCGGGTTGTCTCCTTTTTGGGACAAGTTTTTAGTAAATGACCCCCTTTGTACTTCTCTTGCAACTTATGGACCTTTTAGATCTCTTTTGACCATACTGAATTGATTTTGCGAGGAAATGTTAGATCATGATTTTAAGATTTTGTAAGTTATTGCAAACAGTTGAGGCTAACTTTATGATTTGTTTATGAATTTGAGCAATGCAGATAAAATTTAAATGGTGGCCTGAAAAAGGATATTTATGTAAATTAGCCATCTCCTATTGATATTGACTTGATGTTGCGCTCCCTCTCACCTGTAAACCATATGAAAATATTCTCCTCCCTCGCCCGTATACCATTTGAAAACACATACAATTTGTGCAGTTAGTCGAGGCGTACCTAGTTCAGTGACGCTTACTGCCCTTATTGTCTGTGTAATTCAGACATAATTGGCGTAGTGTTCGATTCAATCTAGTCATGTTTGAAACAAGGAATCAATCGGCATGTTTAACATGCTCATTTTGTAAAACCTATGCTTCTCTCTAAATTCAGGTGGAGCGATCCTACTATAAAGATACAATAGAGGAAGATGCAAATACATAAGAGGAGTTTTCATAATCCCAAGTAGAACACAGAATTCATGTTCACCAGTTTTAAGCAAATAAACTGGTCAATTACCATATACATTATAGGATTCTTTGACCTGTTAATTGCTTGTCCAAGTGAAAAAAGACGTTATTTAGTAGGACAAGTTGACGGTGAATATTTTATCATATCAAAAGTCAAAATTCCAACGAGGTTCATTTTTAAAATAATAGTCAAAGACCTTCATGCAGTAATATATTCTTTGCACATGACATATACAGCATTGACAAAGACATCTTCTTGAGTTCTTTATCACCTGCAAGTTGAATTTCATATGATATACCACAAATGTCCAGCTGGCTTAAGTTTTACTAGTCAATTTCACGTTATCCAAGTTGTATAAACTAGGTGCTTGTTGCTTTCTTGATCATGCTATATATAGAGTTTGCATTTTGCATTAGAAAATGCAATTCATCAAAAGGCAATTTGTCTTCTGTTAAGTTTACAATCATCATTATCCAGTGTTCTTAATGGCTTTATGCAAGATTTTTCCTTTTGCCTTCATTCTCCTTTCTTGTTCTTGTTATCTGATATCCGGCCAACGTTTTGATTACCCAACTGCAAATCTTTCTACAACTTGGATCAACAGTGTTTCTGCACCCCATTCAATAGATTATACGGATGGCTCAAGGATAAGGGCTATACTACTCAGAGGAACTTTTGGTCCAAGATATGCATGTGGTTTCTATTGTAATGGCAATTGTGAGAGTTACCTCTTTGCCATCTTCATTGTGCAAACCAACAGCGCTTCCCAAATTACTTCTCCCGCGATTGGATTCCCACAAGTTGTTTGGTCTGCTAACCGGAACAATCCGGTTAAGATCAATTCTACTTTGCAACTTACAGCAGAAGGAGACTTGGTGCTCAGAGATGCTGATGGTACTTTGGCTTGGTCTACAAACACTGCTGGGAAATCTGTTGCTGGCTTAAGCTTGACCGATGAGGGGAATCTTGCTCTGTTTGATTCCAAGAATGCAACTGTTTGGCAGTCTTTTGATCACCCAACTGATGCTTTAGTTCCGGGGCAGAAGTTAGTATCAGGAATGAAACTAACAGCAAGTGTTTCCAGAACAAACTGGACGGCGGGAGGTTTGTTTGCCTTATCTGCTATCGATAATGGTTTGGTTGCTTTTGTAGAGTCAAATCCTCCCCAAAAATACTTTGAAGCATCTGTTGGTGGATCCAATACTAGTGGAGGCTCCAATTATGTTAAGTATTTGAATGGAAGCTTGACTTTATTCACACATTCTGCTGACACAACCGAGTTGATTCTGATTTCTATTACTCCAGCATCCTCTGCTCAATATATGAAACTCGAGTCCAATGGACACTTGAAAGTGTACGAGTGGACAAGTCGGGGGTGGAGAGAGGTGGATGATCTCTTGACAGGCTTTCGTGGCGAGTGCAATTACCCCACGGTCTGTGGAAGATATGGCATTTGCACAATGGGACAGTGTAGTTGTCCCACAAGCTCTATTTCAAGTACCTATTTCAGACCGATAGATGTTAGGCGGCCTAATCTTGGTTACTCTGAGGTCACAAAGCTGACTTGAAAAAATTTAAAGAAACACGGACTTTTGGAAGTTGAAGATGTGGACTATTTCGCGTTTAAGGCAGATATTAGTGACACAGATGTGAATACCTGTACACGCGCATGTTTGGAGAAATGTTCCTGTAAAGCTGCATTCTTCCGTAGTGGGTTAAATTCTTCGAGGACCAGGTGGGACTGCGACTTGCCAACCGAGATCTTTTCAATCATGAATAATGAGAAGGACAAGACAAGGTATGATTCTGTCGCGTTTATAAAAGTACTGGTTAATGCTCAACCAGCGGCTGATACTATATGAACACAAATTAACCCGTGGCAGGACATGGATGGAAATTATAAAATTCTGCACGCGGTATCCAGAATAAAAGCATGCTAGGTATGATTTTGTGAAGGTTTGGTTAAATAAAGACATGGTTGGATAAACCAAATTAGTATTAAAGAGTTCTTTGTATTCCCTCAGTTCCCTTTTTTTTTTTTTGTATTACACTCTCATCCCTCTTTTCATTTATGTGTTACTATTTCATTGTCCTTGTCCTAGCATTGTTAGTGTTAAAAAGTTCTCTTTTCAGTTGTTTGGCAGAGTTAAGTGTTTGTTACATTTGTGCTTGGTATAATTCATAAATAGACACTCAAACTTGACATCAGCTGGCAAGCACACTCTCTAACTTTGTGAGTTTGCATCTAAACACCTTAACTTGGTCATAACAGCAACTAAACACCCAACTCGTCCCCATTGTGTCTCGTAGACACCCAACGCTGATGTAACATAAATTTTTGAGGTGTCTAGATAATCATTTTGTAAGTTGAGTGCTCAATTGACACAATAGAGACTAGTTAAGGTGTTTGACCAGTATTTATTTATGCATCAGGTTTCATAATGCATAAATAGACACTAAAGCCGAGAGTATTTATTTCATGCCACTCTTCCAAGTTATCTTAAGCAATCACGAGCGAAGATGTGGGGAATGATAAACCCTTGAGATTATTCAACATCTTAACTTGATCTTAACGGCAGCTAAACACCCAACTCGTTTCCATTGTGCCTTGTAGACACCCGGGCCGACTCAATATATTCTGTAGCCTAAAGCAAACTTCAAAATGAGGTTTAAAAGAAGATTTTTGTATATTTTTATATTTAAAGTTTATTTCTATAACTTTTTGAGATGCAAAATTATGAATAAAATTATTTTACAATTGATTTCTCTCAATAATTTTCATTTCAATTAATTGTATACTTAAAACATTCTATTTCTGTTGAGATGATGTTGATCTTAAGTATGATTTTTAATAGTTTTAATTTAAAAAATTTCTATCAACTGAGATAGTTATTATAGGAACTCTATATGCAACATAAACATTTCAAAAATAAAGATTTTTTTTTTTTTTTTTACCTTTCTATTCCCTCCATCCTACAATAACTATTGTTTTAATTCTTTTCAAGTCCATTACATAAAATAACAAATATAAGTTATAGTTATTAAGTTGCCATTTTATTAGATTTTGTTTAGAATTGAGAAGTATTAAAAATAAATCTTCTTTGATGTTAAGGATAAAATTAAAAATAATTATCAACTTTAATCTTAAATTTCTAATATGATATTTTTTGAGCTAAAATGACATTAAAAAGAAACAATGTTTTCTAATGAAAAAAATACTCTTAATTATAAATTTATAATTGCTAAAAAAATGAGGCTCCAAAAATCGAGGGCCTAAAGAGGTAGCTATAGTGGCTTTAGGCTAAAGCCGGCACTGTAGACACCCAACGCTGACGTGACATAAATTTTGGAGGTGTCTAGATGATCATATTGTAATTTGAGTGTTCAACTGACACCTTAACTTGGTCGTAACAACAACTAAACACCCAACTCCTCCCCATTATGTCTTGTAGACACCCAACGCCGACGTGACATAAATTTTGGAGGTGTCCAAATGCTCATTTTGTAAGTTACAATGTTCAACTGACACAATAGAGATCAGTATTTATTTATGCATCCGGTCTCATAATGCATAAATAGACACTAAAGTCGAGTGTATTTAGTTCATGCACTCTTCCAAGCTATCTTAAGCAATCACAAGCGAAGACGTGGGGAATTGTGAACCCTTGGATAATTGAACGTAATGTGCATGCGCCTATGTAAATAAGTTTAAAAGCGGTGGATAGCCTTGTTCCTATAAGTACAGACCCCGGCAATCTCTTGCAAGGAACACAACATAATCTTGATTTTCGATGTATACGTTATAAATCGAGCCAAAATTAGGAAAATTTTATGCATTTTCTCAAATTAATATTGTAAAGTGAATAAATTGGTCAAATGAGTTATTGTTCTCTTTGAACTGTCATGTACATGTCACTTTCACACGTTTAACTGTATAAAATAAATCTGAAAGAAATTGGTTGTGCTTTCCCTTTCATGGGGCAATATGCAGGTACTTTTAAAGATGTACAGTAGGAAGTAGGGACAAACATGACAATCTTTTTAAGCGTTGATTTGGTAAAAACGATTATTTTATTAAATTACTATTAACATTTAGACCTAAATTAGACTTATATTGGTTTCACACTATAATTTCATCCAACAAACTTCCAGTGGGCATTAACCTGACCAAGTCAAAACAAAAAAAACAGGAGAATTAGGGACTTCCTCGATTCAATTTTACTTGTCCATTCTAATTAAAGTAGGTACTTGTTCAATTGAAAAAACCAAGGAACAATTTATCGTTTCATGTCTATTTTACTATTAAGTACTAGTCATTTTCAATTCATTCTCAACATTTAAATGTCATATAATTATTAGGGGTGATATAACAAAGTTATTATTTTATTTATTGCGATGTGCTTGTCAAATCAAGAATCTTTTCGAAATCACCTCTCTACATCCAAGAAGTAGGGCTAAAGTCTGCATAAACTCCACTTCTCGGACTTCACTAATGAGATTTCACTGGATATTTTGTTGTTGGTGTTATTATGTTATTTACTCATAATATATAAATGTGACCTTTGACTTGGTCTCTCATGACATCTATGCCCTTCAATTTTGTATGTGTACAAGTAGACATTAAACTTGTACTGAGTCGAACAAGTAAACTCACATGTCTTACATGACATTTGCATGGCAATTTGCGTGAGATTGCCAAGTAGGACGTCTGTGTTTATTTGTTCAACTTCATACAAGTTTAAGTGCCTACTTATAACAACCAAAGTTGAAGGGTACATATGTCAACTGAGACCAAATTAAATAACATGTTTATATATCATGAATTCTATTTATTTCTTCTTCAAAGGTATGTCAAATCAAAAATTAACCTAGAGAGTGATTTATGAAGAAATATGTGAAATTAGGACAACTTGGATAAGGTCAACGCGTTGGTCCACCAGTTCTCCAAGTTGTAAAAAGTAGGTGCGTGGTGCTTTCTTGACCAATTGTACATTTGCATTGAGCAATAAGAAAATGCATTCACGGGTCAATAATAAGCTAAAAAATATCTTAATGCACAGATCTTAGATTCCTTCAAACAACCCAAAGTTTACATACTTACATTTAAGTTCAATTTGTCTTCATCTCATGATGAACTAAAGGCCATTTGCCTAGTGTGGAACCACAAATTGGTCTTTATGGCTTTATGCAAGATATTACCTTTCTTCTTCATTCTTTGTTGTTCTTTTACTTTGATAAGCAGCCAACCTTTTGATTATCCAACTGCAAACCTTTCGACCACTTGGATCAATAGCTTTTCTGCACCCCATTCAGTGAATTTCACTGATGGCTCAATAATAAGGGCTATACTACTCAGAGGAACGTTTGGTCCAAGATATGCTTGTGGTTTCTATTGTAATGGCAATTGTCAGAGTTACCTATTTGCCATCTTCATTGTGCAAACCAACAGCGTTTCTGGAATTACTTCTCCCGCGATTGGATTCCCACAAGTTGTTTGGTCTGCTAACCGGAACAATTCGGTTAGGATCAATTCTTTTTTGCAACTTACAGCAGAAGGAGACTTGGTGCTCAGAGATGCTGATGGTACTTTGGCTTGGTCAACAAACACTGCTGGCAAATCTGTTGCTGGCTTAAGCTTGACCGATGAGGGGAGTCTTGTCCTGTTCGATTCCAAGAATGGAACTGTTTGGCAATCTTTTGAACACCCAACTGATGCTTTGGTTCCAGGACAGAAGTTGGTATCAGGGATGAAGCTAACAGCAAGTGTTTCAACAACAAATTGGACTGCGGGAGGTTTGATTTCTTTATCTGCTACCGATGATGGTCTGGTTGGTTTTGTAGAGTCAAATCCTCCCCAAACATACTTTTCAAGGACTATTGGTGGATTGAATGCTAGTAGAGGCTCAAATTATGTTGTGTATTTGAATGGAAGCTTGTCTTTATTCTCAAATTCGAGTAGCAATTTGGAGACATTGTTTTCTATTTCGCGAGCATCCTCAGCTCAATATATGAAACTCGAATCTGATGGACACTTGAAAGTGTATGAGTGGCAAAGTGGGTGGAATGAGGTGGATGATCTCTTGACAGGTTTTAACGGTGAGTGTTATTACCCCATGGTCTGTGGAAGATATGGCATTTGCTCAAGGGGGCAGTGTAGTTGTCCCAAATCGAGCTCTAATTCAACTACCTATTTCAGACAGATAGATGATAGGGAGGGTAATCTCGGTTGCTCTGAGGTCACAAAGCTGACTTGCAATCCTTTAAATAACCACACATTTTTGGACCTTCAAGATGTGGACTATTTCGCGTTTAAGGCAGATATTAGTGACACAGATTTGAATACCTG
Source organism: Capsicum annuum (assembly GCF_002878395.1). NCBI lineage: Eukaryota > Viridiplantae > Streptophyta > Magnoliopsida > Solanales > Solanaceae > Capsicum > Capsicum annuum. Next base: position 213,807,491 of record NC_061117.1, on the reverse strand, counting down.
TAAACGCGCATGTTTGGAGAAATGTTCCTGTAAAGCTGCATTCTTCCGTAGTGGTTTAAACTCTTCCACTGGAGACTGCTACCTACCATCCGAGATCTTTTCACTAGCGAATAATGAGAAGGATAGGACACGGTATGATTCCCAGACATTTATAAAAGTACAGGAACTTGAACCTGCAGCTCATATTCCTACAACGTTTTTAAGTGGTGCTATATTGGGCTCTATCATAGGATCTTCCATATTAGGCATCATAATTGGAATTATAGTTTTCATATTTTGGAAAAAAAAGAGAAAGGCCAATGAAGATGAGGAAGATTATCCAGATCATGTGCCAGGAATGTCGACTAGATTTTCTTACGATGATCTAAAGGCTGCAACGGAGAATTTTACCAAGAAGCTTGGTGAAGGAGGATTTGGGTCGGTTTTTGAAGGGTGCTTAGAAGATGGCACAAAGATTGCAGTGAAATGCCTTGAAGGAATAGGACAAGTCAAAAAATCATTCTTAGCCGAGGTTGAAACTATTGGCAGCATACATCATGTAAACTTGGTGCAATTGATTGGGTTCTGTGCTGAGAAATCTCATAGGCTTTTAGTATACGAGTTCATGAGCAATGGATCACTAGAAAAATGGATCTACCATGGGAAACAAGAGCAAATTCTAGACTGGAACTGTAGGAAGAAGATTATTCAAGACGTAGCCAAAGGATTAGCCTACCTTCATGAAGAATGCAGGCAAAAGATTTTACATTTGGATATTAAACCACCAAACATACTCCTAGATGAGAAGCTCAATGCTAAACTCTCTGACTTTGGGCTCGCAAAGCTAATTGATCGAAATCAGAGCCAAGTCATGACCATGATGAGAGGCACTCCTGGTTATTTGGCTCCTGAATGGCTTAGTGGAGTTATAACAGAAAAGGTAGATGTTTACAGCTTTGGCATTGTGATCTTGGAAATTTTGATTGGACGAAGACATTTTGAGGCATCATATACTGAAGAGGAAAGGATAATGTTGAACTTATTCAGGAAAAAGGCAGAGGAAGGGCAGTTGGTGGATCTTATTGATAAGCATAGTGAAGATATTCAGTTCTACAAAGAAGAAGTAATAAAGACGATGCAGATTGCTGCCTGGTGTTTACAAAGTGATTACACAAAGAGGCCATCAATGTCGATGGTGGTCAAGGCCATGGAGGGTGTGCTAGATGTTGAAAAGGATCTAGATTACAGCTTTAAGCCACAAACTATTCCTGCAATACCAAATATTAGTTTTGCAGATTCAACTCCTTTACTACCTTCAGTCCTATCAGGTCCAAGGTGAGGAGGAAGTTCCCTAGATTTTTTTGTTGATTTCTTATTTTTATGCTATTTCTTCTCCAATGTTCAAAAATTTATGGTTGTTTTCTTCAATTTATTCATTGTATAACTACTAATCAAATCATCATTGTGGATTTTTGATACACTTGTTAGCATGATAGTATGTGTAACATGAATAAGAAGGGTTTAAGTTAGAGCAGAGAGATTATTCTAAACCCAATACTTCAAAGGACTTAGAGCAATATTTTTGAAATTGCATCTCGTCTATGGTAAATGCTTACATGCACCCGGTGTTTACTCCCAGAGCTGGCTTGACCATATAGCTACTAAGCAATGGCTTGAGGCCCCAACTTTGCGGAGGCCCCATTTTTTCTAAATATTTTTATTAACTGACAGCAAGATACATGTATAGTGCACAAAATGCACATAAGATGCACGTAAATTGTACAAGATGCATGTACATCGCACGAGATACACGGGTGGCACATGAGAGACATGTGTGATGCACAAAAGCTAACTTTATTTAATATACTTGAAACCTATGATTAAAATTTGGCTTTAGGCCACCAAATTCGTTGAGCCGACCCTGTTTACTCCCCATCAAGCAATTTAACTATAGCATTTAGAAATTAAAGCGAGACTACATATTACTAAATCATAGTTAGGTGATGAATGAGAGTAAACACCGTTGTGCACAAGTTTTTACCTTATCGTTATACTATGAGATTATAAAATCTTAAGACCTAGAGAAACAAAATAATGATCATGCACAATCCTAGTTTTCAGCAAAAGTTTTTAGTACCATTTTTTGTTCTCCTCTTGAAATATGGCAGGGTAGCAATATGTACCTCAATATTAGATTTATTAAGGCGCAATACATAGATTTTAGATGTACAATTTATAAATTGAACCAAAAATAGGAAGATCTTTATGTATCATCCCAGATTGATATTTCAAATTAGCAAATAAATTGGTCAAATGTCTAATGATTTTTTACTGCAGATATTAGAAACACAGATGTGAATACTTGTAAGGATGCTTGTTTAATGAACTGTTCCTATAAAGCTGCTCTATTTTGTAGTGGTTTAAACTCTTCCACTGGAGATTTCTACCTACCATCAGAGATCTTTTCACTAGCGAATAATGAGAAGGACAAGACATGGTATGATTCTCAGGAATTTATAAAAGTACAGGAACCTGAACCCAGCAGCTTATATTCCTAAAACATTTTTAAGTGGTGCTATACTGGGCTCTATCATAGGATCTTTCATCTTAGGCATCATAATTGGAATTACAGTTTTCATATTCTGGAAAAAAAAAGAAAAAGTCCAACAAAGATGAGGAAGATTATCTAGATCACGAGCCAGGAATGCCAACTAGATTTTCTTACAAGCAATGGAGAATTTTACCAAGAAGCTTGGTGAAGGAGGATTTGGATCAGTTTTTGAAGGGTGTTTAGAAGATGGCAATAAGATTGCAGTGAAATGCATTGATGGAATAGGACAAGTCAAAAAATCATTATTAGCCGAGTTTAAAACTATTAGCAGCATATATCATGTAAACTTGGTGCAATTGATTGGGTTCTATGCTAAGAAATCTCATAGGCTTTTAGTATATGAGTTCATGGACAATGGATAACTAGAAAAATGGATCTACCATAGGAAACAAGAGCAAATTATAGACTGGAACTGTAGGAAGAAGATTATTCAAGACATAGACAAAAGATTAGCCTACCTTCATGAAGAATGCAGGCAAAAGATTTTGCATTTGGATATTAAACAACCAAACATACTGCTAGATGATAAGCTCTACGCTAAATTCTCTGACTTTGGGCTTGCAAAGCTAATTAATAGAAATCAGAGTCAAGTCATGACCATAATGAGATTCACTCTTGGTTATTTGGCTCCTCAATGGCTAAGTGGAGTTATAATAGAAAAGGTAGATGTTTACAGCTTTGGCATTATGATCTTGGAAATTTTGAGTGGACGAAGTCATTTTGAGGCATTAGAAGATTCAACTCCTTTACTAACTTTAGTCCTATCAGGTCCAAGGTAAGGAGTAAGTTCCCTTGGGTTTTTGTTAATTTCTTATTTTTATGCTACTGCAGCTTGCTTGCTGCTGTGTAAATTTCTTCTCCAATGTTCAAAAATTTATGGTTATTTTCTTCAATTTATTCAGAACTACTAATCAACTCATCATTATGAATTTTTGATAAACTTTTTAGAATGATAGTATGTGTAACAGGAACAAGAAGGGTTTAAGTTAGAATAGAGAGATCATTCTGAACCCAATACTTTAAAGCAATTAAAGCAATAACTTTGAAATTGCATCTCGTCTATGGTAAATGCTTATATGCACCTGATGTTTACTCCCAGGGTTGGCTCGACCATAAAGCCATTAGAGCAATGGCTTGAGGCCCCAACTTTGTGGATGCCCCATGTTTTCTAAATATTTTTATCAACTGACAACAGAATACATGTATAGTGCACCAAATGCAAATAAGATTCACGTAAATTGCACAAGATGCAAGTACATCGCACGAGATGCAGGAGTGGCATATGAGAGACATGTGTGATGCACAAACGCTAATTTTATTGAATATACATAAAACTTATGATTAAAATTTGCCTTTAGGCCACCAAATTTGTTGACCCGATCCTGTTTACTCCCCACCAAGAAATTTAACTATAGTAGTTAAAAATTAAAGCGAGAATATGTAGTACTAAGTCATAGTTAGGTGATGAATGAGTGTAAACACTGTTGTGCACAAGTTTCTACCTTATCTCTATACGATGAGATTATAAAATCATAAGACCTAGAGAAATAAAATCAATGATCGTGCACAATCCTAGTTTTCAGCAAAAGCTTTTAGTACCATCTTTAGTCCTCCTCCTTAAAAATATGGCAGGGTAACAATATGTACCTCAATATTAGATTTATTAAGGCGCAACACATAGATTTTAGATGTACAATTAATAAATTGAGCCAAATATAGGAAGATCATTTTGTATCATCCCAGATTGATATTACAAATTAGTGAATAAATTGGTCAAATGTCTAATGATTTTTTTACTGCAGATATTAGAAAAATTGACGTGAATACTTGTAAAGATGCTTGTTTAAGGAACTGTTCTGGTAAATTTGCTCTATTTTGTAATGGTTTAAACTCTTTCACCAGAGACTGCTACCTACCATCTGAGATCTTTTCACTAGCGAATAATAAGAAGGACAGGACACGGTATGATTCCCAGGCATTTATAAAAGTATAGGAACCTGAACCCACAACTCATATTCCAAAAATGTTTTTAAGTGGTGTTATACTGGGATCTATCATAGGATCTTCCATCTTAGGCATCATGATTGGAAATGCATTTTTATATTCTAGAAAAAAAAGAGAAAAGCCAATAAAGATGAAGAAGATTATCTAGATCATGTGCCAAGAGTGCCGACTAGATTTTCTTACGATGATCTAAATGCAGCAATGGATAATTTTACCAAGAAGCTTGGTAAAGGAGGATTTGGGTCAATTTTTGAAGGGTGGTTAGAAAAGGGCACAAAGATTGCAGTAAAATGCCTTGATGGAATTGGACAAGTAAAAAAATCATTCTTTGTTGAGGTTGAAACTATTGGCATCATACATCATGTAAGTTTTGTGCTGAGAAATCTCATAGGCTTTTAGTATATAAGTTCATGGGCAATGGATCACTAGAAAAATGGATCTACCATGAGAAACAATAGAAAATTCTAGACTGGAACTGCAGGAAGAAGATTATTCAAGACGTAGCCAAAGGATTAGCCTACCTTCATGAAGAATGCAGGCAAAAGATTTTGTATTTGGATATCAAACCACCAAACATACTCCTAGATGAGAAGCTCAACGCTAAACTCTCTGACTTTGGGCTTGTAAAGCTAATTGATTGAAATCAGAGTTAAGTCATGACCATGATGAGATGCACTCCTGGTTATTTGGCTCCTAAATGGATAAGTGGAGTTATAATAGAATAGGTAGATGTTTAAAGCTTTGGCATTGTGATCTTGGAAATTTTGAGTGGAAGAAGACATTTTGAGGCATCAGAGACTGAAGAGGAAATGATATTGTTGAACTTATTCAGGAAAAAGGCAGAGGAAGGGCAGTTGGTAGATCTTATTGATAAGTAAAGTAAAGATATGCAGTTTTACAAAGAAGAAGTAATAAGGACGATGCTGCCTGGTGTTTACCAAGTGATTACACAAACAGGCCATCAATGTCAATAGTGGTCAAGGCCATGGAGGGTGTGCTAGATGTTGAAAAGGATCTATATTACAACTTTAAGCCACAAACTATTCATGCAATACCAAATATTAGTTTTGTAGATTCAACTACTTTACTGCCTTCGGTCCTATTAGGTCCAAGATGAGGAGAAAGTTCTCTCTATTTTTTGTTAATTTCTTATTTTTATGCTGTTGCAACTTGCTTGCTGATCTTCTCCAATGTTCACAAAGTTATTGTTTTCTTCAACTTATTCAATGCTAAACTACTAATCAACTCATAATTGTGGATTTTTGATATGCATGTTAGCATGATAGTATGTGTAATCGGAACAAGAAAGGTCTAAGTTAGAGCAGAGAGATCATTCTAAACCCAAAACTTCAAAGGACTTACAAGCAACATTTTTTAAATTGCATCTCGTCAATGGTAAATGCTTACATACACTTGGTGTTTACTCCCAGGGTTGGCTCGAACATAAAACTACTAAAGCAATGACTTGAGGCCCTATTTTTTCTAAATATTTTTATTAACTGACAACATGATACATGTATAGCGCACACAATGCATATAAGATGCACGTAAATCGCACAAGATGAATGTACATCGCACGAGATGTACGGGTGGCATAGGAGATACATGTGTGATGCACAAAAGCTAATTTTATTGAATATACTTGAAACCTATGATTAAAATTTGACTTTAGGCCACCAAATTCGTTGAGCTGACCCTGTTTACTCCCCACCAAGCAATTTAAATATAGTAGTTAGAAATTAAAGTGAGAATATGTATTACTAAGTCATAGTTAGGTGATGAATGATTGTAAACACCGCTGCGCACAAGTTTCTTCCTCATCGCTATATGATGAGATTATAAAATCATAAGACCTAGAGAAATAAAATCAATGATCGTGCACAATCCCAGTTTTTAGCAAAAGCTTTTAGTACCATCTTTTTTCCTCCTCTTGAAATATGGAAGGGTAGCAATATGTACCTCAATATTAGATTTATTAAGGCGCAATACATAGATTTTAGATGTACAATTAATAAATTGAGCCAAATATAGGAAGATCATTATGTATCATCCCAGATTGATATTACAAATTAGCGAATAAATTGGTCAAATGTCTAATGATTTTTTACTGCAGATATTAGAAACACTGATGTGAATAGTTGTGAAGATGCTTAAGGAACTGTTCTTGTAAAGCTGCTCTATTTTGTAGTGGTTTAAAATTTTCCGCTGGAGACTGCTACCTACCATCCAAGATCTTTTCACTAGCGAATAATGAGAAGGATAGGACACGGTATGATTCCAAAGAATTTATAAAAGTACAGGAACCTGAACCCGCAACTCATATTCCTAAAGCATTTTTAAGTGTTGCTATACTGGGATCTATCATAGGATCTTCCATATTAGGCATTATAATTGGAATTACAGTTTTCATATTCTGGAAAAAGAAAAAAAATGCCAATGAAGATGAGGAAGATTATCTAGATCACATGCCAGGAATGTCGACTAAATTTTCTTACGATGATCTAAAGGCTGCAACGGAGAATTTTACCAAGAATCTTGGTGAAGGAGGATTTGGATCAATTTTTGAAGGGTGATTAGAAGATAGCACAAAGATTGCAGTGAAATGCTTTGATAGAATAGAACAAGTTAAAAAATCATTCTTAGCTGAGGTTGAAACTATTGACAGCATACATTATGTAAATTTGGTGCAATTGATTGGGTTCTGTGATAAGAAATCTCATAGGCTTTTAGTATACGAGTTCATGAGCAATGGATCACTAAAAAAATAGATCTACCATGGGAAAGAAGAGCAAATTCTAGATTGGAACTGCAGGAAGAAGATTATTCAAGACATAGCCAAAGAACTAGCCTACTTTCATGAAGAATGCAGGCAAAAGATTTTGCATTTGGATATTAAACCACCAAACATACTCCTAGATGAGAAGATCAACGCTAAACTCTCTGACTTTGGGCTTGCAAAGCTAATTGATCGAAATCAGAGCCAAGATATGACCATGATGAGAGACATTTTGAGGCATCAGAGACTAAAGAGGAAAGTATAATGTTGAACTTATTTAGGAAAAAGGCAGAAGGGAAGTTGGGGGATCTTATTGATAAACACAGTGAGGATATGCATTTCTACAAAGAAGAAGTAATAAAGATTGTACAGATTGCTGCCTGGTGTTTATAAAGTCATTACACAAAAGGCCATCAATGCCGATGGTGGTCAAGGCCATGGATAGTGTGCTAGTTATTGAAAAGGATCTTGATTACAGATTTAAGCCATAAACTATTCCTGCAATATCAAATATTAGTTTTGCAGATTCAACTTCTTTAATCCCTTCGGTCTTATTAGGTCCAAGGTGAGGAGGAAGTTCTTTAGATTTTCTTGTAATTTCTTAGTTTTATGCTATTACAGCTTGTTTGCTACTGTGTAAATTCTTTTCCAATGTTCAAAAGTTATTATTGTTTTCTTCAATTTATTCATTGCAGAACTACAAATCAACTCATCATTTTGGATTTTCGATACGTTTGTTAGCATGATAGTGTGTAGAAAGGTTTAAGTTAGAGTAGAGAGATCATTCATTCTGAAACCAATATTTCAAAGGACTTAAAAGCAACATTTTTGAAATTACATCTCGTCTATGGTAAATGCTTACATAGACCTTCTGTTTACTCCTAAGGATGGCTCGACTATATAGCTACTAAAGCAATGACTTTTGAGGCCCCATATTTTCTAAATATTTTTATTAACTGACAACATGATACATGTATAGCGCACAAAATGCAAATAAGATGCATGTAAATTGCACAAGATGCACGTATATCGCACGAGATGCACGGGTGGTACATGAGTTACATGTGTGATGCATAAAAGCTAATATTATTGAATATATTTGAAACCTATAATTAAATTTGGCTTTTGGCCACAAATTCATTGAGCCGACCTGATTTTCTCCCCACCAAGCAATTTAACTATAGCAGTTAAAAATTAAAGCGAGAATACATATTACTAAATCATAGTTAGGTGATGAATGAGTGTAAACACCGCTTTGCACAAGTTTTTACCTTATCATTATACGATGAGATTATAAAATCATTAGATCTAGAGAAATAAAATCAATGATCATGCACAATCTCAGTTTTCAACAAAAGTTTTTAGTACCATCTTTTGTCCTCCTCTTGAAATATGGTAGGGTAGCAATATGTACCTCAATATTAGATTTATTAATACACAATACATAGATTTTTGTTGAAGTATTGAGTTACTTGCTGTTATTTTTCTATTTTTGGTTTAGTAATTTTATTTCTAAAATTTTGTTATTTAGTTGAGATAGAATTGGATTTTATTAGTATCCTAGTTGAAGATAGAATAGGATTTTATTAGTTTCCTAGTTAGAAATAGAATAGGAGTCTTTTGTCTATGTATTTTCTCAGATTTGAATCAAAAAACAAGCAGAATATTTTTTACCCTCAAACGACTGTTTTCTTCTTCTATGTATTCTGATACGGGAATTCCTAGATCGAGACCTTTCACACGAAGTCAAGCGCATGAGTTGCAACTATTCCAAGCCTTGTTCACATACTTGGCCGTGTGTGAGACCCTTGTGAGCCCATCTAAGGGCCTATACTTATTACAGTGTAAAGAGGCCCAACAAAACACCCCAAACCCACCCATTTAATGTCAAGGGTATTTTTGTATTTTGTCCCTCCTTTGTAATTGACTATATAAGTCATTTATTAGAGAAAGTCTTTTATTTAGTTAATTCATATCATAGAAGACAAAAAGACTTGTAATATTTTTAACTTCTTTTTCTCATTTGGAGAAGCCAAAACCGAATCTCACTAGTAGAGCAATACTAGTATTGTATCTTGATAGAAACTAGGTTCTTGGGGTTCTTTGAGTTCCTCTTAGTCCAAGTAAGAACTTGGTATTGATATTCATTAGTCTTAGGGTCCTTTCTCTTGTGAGGGTTCTTAGATGAATGAATATTATGTGTCAAGTTTCTATCTCTTTTTTGGTAAATCTGGTTAACATTGTGTGGTTGAATCTAAAAATCTAGTGACGTTGTGTGGGGCTCTTTCGATTCGCTAGCAATATTGTCTTTGTTGTTATTGTTGTTAAACTCACTTTTCTAGTTCAAAACCTAGTGAAGCCATGTGTGGTCATTTTTTTGATTCATTAGCACTTTGTTGTTCATCTTGTTGTTCTTGTGTTGGTTGGAATCTTTTGATACACACTTAGTCTTGTATCATTTGGTATCAAAGCTTGTGGTTGATTTTGTTCCAACAAAATCAATCTTGGGCTTGGTAGTTGAAAAAATACAAAAAAAAATTAAAATTACTAAAATCTGAAAAATTCCAGAAAAAAAGAGAAATCTTCCCATCTTGTTCTTGGACGAGAAAATTGTGTTGTGTTGTTGTCTTGGTCGAAAGTTGGTATTTAGATCTTCAAAAATTTTGTTTGTCTAGTTTGTTTCTTGTGTTGGTTTCTTTCTCATAAACACAAAAGGTGTCTAGATCTAAAGTTGAGCTTAATGATAATTGACTTGTTGTTGATCTTGAAGTTGGTCGTGTGTTGTGGCTTGTGTTTGGATGTTAAAGTGTCCATTGTTGGTGTGTTGTTGTTTTCTTTAAGGTGTTGTCGTTGTGCTCATCTTTATATTCTCTTCAATTCATGTCTTAAACACTAAAAAGAGTAAAATAGATCAAAAAAAGTTGAAGGACAAAGTGTAAAGTTGTTTGTGAGAAAACTTGAGCACATCACTTCCATGACTTGACATCTACTTTTCAACAATTTTTTCCACCTTTTAAGGGACATTGTTTTGTGAGATTGGTACAAGTCAAGTCTTTCCATTTGAGGTTGGACTTAAAAAAGTTACAAGACTTTAATTTTCCTCCAAAAGCAAAGTCATCCATTATAAAAATTATGAAGATTAAGGCTTCAAGTTGATGAACAAAATGTATGGACCGTGACCAATACCATGCTGCCACGTCACCTTAATCACTGTTCACATCATTAATTAAGCTCAATTTGTATATTCTAGTTTTTAATTATTGATTCTTAGTTTCTTCTAATTGACTCTAGAACTAATTAGCAAGCTAGTACATTCCTACTAGGTTGTCAATTAGCCCTTTGAAGCGTTGTATTCGTGTCATTGTTTGTTTGTGTGCTTTTGTCGTTTGAATACATTATAAATCCTTGACTCTAGTATGATGGAAATTATTTGAGTTTCAACCAAGAATCCATTCTGGACAAGAGCATACTCATACCTTAAGGATTCACGGGTTACTAGCCTATCTACAACACTTGTGAAGCTTGAGTGTGAGTGAACCAAGAGAGTGTGAGTGAGGAAAGAGGTTTTAAACTAACTTGGTGTAGGTGATACCTTGACAATGGAGGGAACCACGTCTCAAACCATGGATTCTAATGAAATGGAGAATATGAGGGTCACTCTTGAGGCTATGTCCCGAACTCTTGAAAGGTTGAGTACGGAAGTGGGAACCATAAGGGGGGAAGTGAATACTATTAGTGGGAGGTTAGAACAAGTGGAGAGTTAAAGGAACTCTCACCCTTATACTCCTCGACATGTTTCATCAAATGGACATGATAGAAATTCCTCCGCCACCGTTACTCCCGAAACATAGCCACAATTTTCAAATACTTCACTAGCTCCACTAAATGCCTCAAGCGAAACCACTCATAACCCCCTAAATCGAGACTCCAATAGACCAACCCATTCCCAAAATCCTCAAGTTCCATAAAAGGGACTTGGGCATCCAATACCTCCACTAAATCCAAACCCACCCTTTTGAGCCCCAATAAACCAAAGACCATTACCTCCACAAAATCCAATCCCTCCAAATTGAGTTCCAAATGTCCAAAACCATCCCGTCCACTTTGAGAAATATGGTAGAGAAGATTATGAAGGGTATGGGGCCTTTGATGATTCTTACATTGGGGAGGAGGATATGAGAGAGGGGCGTAGGAATCCAAGAAGATACCGAGGATATGGATAAAGGGGAAACCAACACCAAGAGAGAGACGTAGGCATCAATACCATCAAATTGAGCCTACCTATCTTTAAGGGTGAAAGTGACCCCAAGGTATATCTTGCTTGGGAGTCAGCGTGTGATAAAGTGTTTCAAGTGAATGATATATCAGAAGAGAAGAAGAGTTGTTATGCCATAGCTTATTTTGAAGGCTATGCTAACACTTGCTGGGAATACTTCAAGCGGTTCAGCAACGAGTTGGTAGAGGGGAAACCACCACCATGGTTTCGGTTAAAGTACCTAATAAGGAAATAATATCTTCCCGAAAGCTATCGTTATGAGTTGCTTGCTAGATAGTACAACTTGCGGGAAGGGAATCGGAGTGTAATGGCATATTATGATAAGTTTCAACAACTCATGTTAAAACTTGATCATCGTGGGGAACAAATTAGTCATGACATTATTCGGTTTAAGTATGGGTTGAAGAAAGTGATTTCCACTCATTTGAAACTTCAGAAGTTTGATACTATCAAAGGTATTTTCCAAGCGGATCTTGAGATTGAAAAGGAACTTAAAGAGAGCATGACATTCAAAGAAAAGGGACAATTAACCTTGGGTTGGCCCAGGGGCAAGGATATGATTCAATCCTCTTTGGGTTGGCCCAAAAATAAGGACCAACCTGCCACAATTAGGCTGCCGAGCCCAAAAAAATCCATAAAATCCCTCTGAGGCAAGAAGTTCACAAGTATCCTAATCCTAAAGGGTTCCAATGCTTCAAGTGCCAAGGTTGGGGGCATAAATCCAATAAATTCCCTAATCGACAAAATGTAATCCTAATAGAAGGTAGATTGTATTTCCTTGGTGAAGAAGTGGGTATTAAGGGTGATGAGAGTGAGGCCGAGCCTCAAGATGGAGAGATGGACGAGAGGGAGCCACATGATGATGATAATGATTATGAGAATGCTTATACGCAAGAAGGGGAGTGCGTGGTTCCAAACTTTGTAGTGAGGCATGCCATTATTAGTAAGGCGATAGATAATCCTAGCCAACGGGAGAATCTATTCCATACTAAATGCCTTGTGAAGGGAAGTGTGTGAAATATGGTGATAGATAGTGGAAGTTGTGCGAATGTGGTTAGTGTTGCAATGGTGAACTTCTTAAAATTGCCAACTGCACCTTACACTAGTCCTTACAAGTTAAAATGGTTGAATGAATAAAGCAAGTTAAAGGTCACAAGGCAATGTGTGATACATTTTAAGGTATCCAACTACCATGACGAGGTGCTTTGTGATGTGATACCAATGTAAGCATGTCACTTGTTATTAGGAAAGACTTGGCAATATGATAGGTCGACCAAATATGATGGAAGGTCCAATCGATATACACTTGATAATGATGGCCGAAAGGTCGCTCTTCTTTCATTATTGTCTTCCCAAGTGAATGAATTATACCAAAAGATGCAAGAATTGAGGAAAAAGAGAAAGAAGTCTAGGAGTGAGGGAAAAAAAGGGGAATTCGATAGTGAGGGGGTATGGGAAGCCGAGGGGTCCCTAAATTCTAAGGGGCACGGGAGCATGGTGATGATGTCTAGGAGGAAGGAACTATTTGTGGATCATAACGAGGATATTTCGATGCTCCTCTTGGCTCATTATTTTAATACTAACCCCGCTAATATTTCTATTTCTCCTCCTATTTCTCCTCCTATTTCTCATGTTTTGCAGGATTAAGAGGATGTCTTTCCAAAGGAATTGCTGAAAAGATTGTCTCCACTTTGAGGCATTAAGCACCAAATTGATTTTATGCGGGGCTCACAATTGCCCAACAAATTGGCTTATAGAAGCAACCTAATGGATACCAAGGAATTACAATGCCAAGTTGAGGAACTTCTCAACAAAGGGTACATCAAGGAGAGTATAAGCTCTTGTGTGGTTTCGGTGCTACTAGTTCCCAAGAAAGATGGGACTTGGCGTATATACATTGATTGCTGAGCCATCAATAAGATAACGTTAAAATATCATCACCCTATTCCTAGGCTAGATGATATGCTTGATGAATTGAGTGGTTTGTGTTTGTTTTCTAAAATTAATTTAAGGAGTGGCTATCACCAAATCCATATGCAATCGGGTGATGAATAAAAAACCGCCTTCAAGATCAAATTCGATCTCTATGAATGTATGGTTATGCCATTCGGCCTAAAAAATGCTCCAAGTACTTTCATAAGGCTAATGAATCATGTGATGAAGCCATTTATCAAAAGGTTTGTTGTTTTTTACTTTGATGATGTGTTGGTGTATAGTAAGTCGTTAGATGAGCATGTAAAATATTTACAATGTGTGTTTGATGTCCTCTAAAAGTAGAAGTTATATGCTAATCTAGAAAAGTGTTCTTTTGGTGTCCATGAGGTTTTATTTCTTAGGTTTGTGGTATGCTCAAGAGGGTCCGAAGTGGATGAATCTAAGATTGACGCCATTAAAAATTGGCCAACTCCCAAAACCATAGGTGAAGTGAGAAGCTTCCATGGGTTGGCTGTTTTTTATAGACATTTTGTCAAAGGATTTAGCACCATTGTCGCCCCCTTGATCGAAATGATTAAAAGGGATCGATATTTCAAGTGGGGAGATGAGCAAGCTAAGGCCTTCGAGGACTTGAAATCTATGCTCATATCGGGCCCTTTGCTACAATTGCCAAATTTTGACAAGACTTTTGAGGTTGAATGTGATGCTAGCAAAGTCGGCATAGGCACGGTTTTAATGTAAGAATTGAAGCCTATTGCCTACTTTAGAAAAAATCTCAATGGAGCAACTCTAAACTACTCTACGTACGATTTAGAGTTGTATGCCTTGATTAGAGCCTTGTCCACTTGGCAACATTATTTGTGGCCTAAATAATTCGTGATCTGAATGGATCATGAATCCTTGAAGCATCTACAGGAACAAGACCAGCTTAACCGGTGGCATGCCAAATGGATTGAATTTCTTGAAACTTTCCCTTATGTTATTCATTACAAGAAGGGTAAAGACAATGTGGTTGCGGATGCTTTGTCCCAAAAACATATGCTTGTGTCTACTTTGTCATCTAAGTTGATGGGGTTTGAAAGCCTCAAGTCTTTATATCCTAAGGACCCTCACTTCTCTTTTATCTATAAGGAAAGTGAAGAGTTGGATAGGGATAGGTGGGTTATGGATAAGGGTTCCCATCCCTATACCAAATTGATGGATACTTGTTTAAGGGTAAACGATTGTGTGTTCCCTCAAGTTTGTGAAGAGAATTGTTTATGAGGGAAGCAAACAATGGCAGTCTATTGGGCCATTTCGGGATCAAGAAAACCCTAGGAATTTTGGAAGAACAATTTTATTATCCTAGAATACACAAGGATGTGGCCCGAATTTGCGGCCAATGTGTTGAGTGCAAAGGATCCAAGTCATGGCTCCAACCCCATGGGTTGTACACCCCATTATCCACCCCTTTGCGCCATTAGATTGACATATCAAAGGACTTTATGTTGGGATTACTGAGAAATAGAAAAGGGCGGGATAGTATTTATGTCATGGTGGATCGGTTTTCCAAGATGCCTTACTTTATTCCTTGTTCTAAATGTGATGATGCGCCTAGTGTAGCCTCTTTGTTTGTTGATAATGTTGTGAAAATTCATGGTGTTCCGAGGACTATAGTGAGTGATAGAGATTCTAAATTCCTAAGCCACTTTTAGAAGTCCATGTGGGGTAGGATCGGTACTAAGTTGTTGTTTTCGACCTTATGCCACCCATAAACAGATGGACAAACAGAAGTAGTAAATAGGACCTTAGGGTCTATGCTACGGTCCATGGCTAAGGGAAAAATGACTTCCTGGGAGGAGCACTTACCATTGATTGAGTTTGCTTACAATCATGTTATACATTTAAGCACGGGGATGACACCCTTTGAGTGTGTATACAATATCAACCCCTCATCCCTTTGGATTTAAACCCTTTTCCAAGTGATTTTATGATAATATTAGATAGAAGCAAACGGGCCGAGGCCATGAAGAAGCTACATGAGAAGGTGAGGTTTCTTTTGGAGAATAAAAACCAAGAAGTTGAAAGGCGAACCAACAAAGAAAGAAGAAAGCTCATTCTTGAACAGGAAGATTGGGTGTGGGTGCACCTAAGGAAGGATAGATTCCTATCTAAAAGGAATGCTAGGTTGATGCTATGGGGGATGGCCCATTCCAAGTATTAGAAAGGATCAACGACAACCCCTACAATATTGATCTACCCATGGGATATCAAGTACACAACACTTTTAACGTGTGTGACCTCTCTCAGGTAGAAACGGTGGAGGATGACAATGATCCAAATTAGAGGACAAATTTTCTTCAAGATGGAGAGGATGATACGTGAATTCCTAGCTCAATACCTTTCACACGAAGTCAAGCATGTGATTTGCAATGACTTCAAGCCTTGTTCACATCCTTGGCCGTATGTGAGGCCCTTGTGAGCCCATCTAAGGGCCTATACTTATTAAAGTGTGAAGAGGCCCAACAAAACACCCCAAACCCACCCACTTAATGTCAAGGGTATTTTGGTATTTTGTCCCTCATTTGTAATTGACTATATAATCAATTTATTAAGGCTGGTCTTTTAGTTAGTTCATTCATATCATAGAAGACAGAATGACTTGTAATATTTTTGACTTCTTTTTCTTATTTGGAGAGGCCAAAACTGAATCTCACTAGCAGAGTGATACTAGTGTTATATCTTGGATAGAAACTAGGTTCATGGGGTTCTTTGAGTTCCTCTTGGTCCAAGTAAGAACTTGGTATTGATATTCATTAACCTTAGGGTCCTTTCTCTTGTTAGGGTTCTTAGATGAATGGATATTGTGTGCCAAGTTTCTATCTCTTTTTTTGTAAATCTTGTTAACATTGTGTTGTTGAATCTAAAAGTCTAGTGAAGCCATGTGGGGCTCTTTCGATTCACTAGTAATATTGTCTTTGTTTTTCTTGTTGTTAAACTCACTTTTCTAGTTCAAAACGAGTGTTGCAAGCCAAGTGAAGCCGTGTGTGGCCATGTTTTGATTCACTAGCACTTTGTTGTTCATCTTGTTGTTATTGTGTTAGTTGGAATCTCTTGATACACACTTAGTCTTGTATCATATTATGTTGAACAACAATTTGTATCAAGAGCCAGTTTCTTGAGGGATCTATGAAAGAGAAGACCCCCAAAAATAACCCTGTGTAAAAGTCAATATTGTTATGGCTTCCAACAATTTCTCAATTCCTTCACCCCCAATTTTCTCTGGTGAGAATTATCCAATTTGGGCTATCAAGATGAGAACATACTTGCGAGCATATGATCTATGGGAAGTGGCATAGGTTGGAGGAGATGTAAATCCTTTACCAAATAATCCAACTATGGCGCAAATTAAGAATCACAGAGAAGAGGTTTCAAAAAAACTTTAAAGCTCTTTATTGCATACAATCAACACTTTCGGAAGTAATTTTCACAAAATTTATGGCAAGTGAGACTGCAAAGGAGGCTTGGGATAAGTTGAAAGAAGAATTTCATGGAAGTGACAAAATCAGGCAAATAAAAGTGATAAATCTGAGAAGAGAGTTTGAAATTCTTAGAATGAAGAATTCAGAAAATATTGAAGAATTATCCAACAAGTTGATGAAGGTTGTAAAACAAATCAGACTTATGGGAGAAGATCTTACAGATTCAAGAATCGTGGAAAAAGTTCTTTTAAGTTTGCCGAAAAGATTTGAAGCAAAGATCTCCCCACTCGAAGATTCAAAGGATCTCACAAAACTGTCACCTTTAAAACTTGTACATGCTCTTAAGAGCAAAGAAGATCCTTGAGGCTAGAAGAAGCTACTGAAACTGCCCTTCAAGCTAAGATGCAGATGTAAAAATAAGGTAAAATCCTAGAAACTTCTACTAATTCTAGTAGAAAAAATCAAGGTGATTCTCGCAATGGAGTCAATAAGAAAGAAAAATTCCCTCTATGCAAGTACAATAGAAAAACCAATCATAAAGAGGATGATTGTTGGTTTAAGGGGAAAAAAACCACCTCTCCAGTGTATATATTACAATAATCTTGGTCATATTGAAAGGTTTTGCAGAGTGAACAAGGAGAACAAACAACAAACTCAAATTCACCGCAACTCCACACCAAATATTTACGATCTAACTTCTCGTGATAAGTTTCATAGAAATTAAAAATTTATACTTTGGGTATTGAATTTATGATGAAATAAGTGTGGTAAATTAGATAAGATTTGTTAAAAAAGTATCTTTGGAACTGAAAATTTGATAAAATTGGTCCGAAAATATCAAAATTTAGGAATTTTTGACGAAATTGGTGCGAGAATTTAGGAAATTGAAATTTTGACGAAATTGGTGGGAGGAAATTGGTGCTGACTAGATTGGTATATGCGTTGCCGTTGTTTCGTCTGAGCAAATTCGCTCTCTAAAAATTGAAAAAAGTAAATTTAACTGATTTTTTCCCTTTTTTGTTTGATTTTGTTCAGGTTTTTGATCGATTATGTAGATGTAAGATTAATTAAGTTTAACTGAATGTGAATGTACTAAAAATCATATTTTAAGTTGAATTTTGGTTTATACATTGTCATCGGTGTAATTTTTTTTGCATATGGTGATCCTCGTGTGTTGAATTTGTGTTTGAATTTACTATTGAATGTTGTTAGTTTTGCAGGGTTAAAGACGACGATGACGGGGTGTAGATGGGATGCTGTGAAAATGATGATGACGCGAGGGAAGGGTTGAAAACGACGAACTAAGGGGGAGAGGGGGTGAAGACGATGACGCAGGGTGGGGTGAAGATGATGACTTGGGGGGCGGGGGTTGAAGATTTTTTTTTAAATAAGAAATTATTATAATTAAAAATTATATTAATAAAATAATTTAAGTATAAGTTTTTTAAGTAAAATTATTTTTTAATTATTTTTAAAATTTAATGCCAAATGTCCGAGTTTAATTCATTATTTTGCCACGTCAATGAAAGTGAGTTGCACACACTTTGTGGTTTTAGCTGATTGACAAAAAAAATGCTCAAATGGATCAAAGTGTGGGTGGGTTAGGGGCTTGATAGGTACAAGTCTTAGTTGAGGGGCCTAAGTGAACTTTCAGGACAACTTTAGGTGTCTGGTGATGGCTTAAGTAAGGGATCATTTTGTGTGAGGTATAAGAAAAAAAAAATAGTCCTTGTTCATGTTTGGTGTGAGGTAGGGGTGTTCATGGTTTGGTTAAAAACCAAATCGAACCGCGAAATAAATCAAACCGATTTTAAAAACTGACATTTGGTTTGATTTTAAATTTTTAAAACCGATACTTATGTGATTTGGTTTTGGTTTTACTCTTAAATAACCGACAAAATAACTAAACCAAACCGATAAAAAATTTATATACATATATATGTGTATATATACATATATATGTGTGTATATATATACATACATATAGATGTATACACACACACATACATATGCATATATAAATTATTTATATATTATTCATAAATAAAATATAAATATTTTTATATTTAAAATTTTAATTATGAATTTAATTTTAGTCATATCACTTTTAGTCATATGTCTCCATCCAGTTGATGGTACGTTATGAAATTCTATATGATTTTTGCGCTTTGAACGACAAATGATACTAATTGTGAAAATTATCTTGTTGTCTACGGGATTTTATAGGTGAGTTTTATTAGACTATAGATAATCACTAGTTTTGAACTTTCTTTTTGATCCCTATTGAGCAAAAATATTATGTGTTTACCTTTTGGGGGGTTTATCATATCATTCTCTTATATGTAGTTTCTAAATATTTTTGTAGAAGCGTTCTTATGGTGTTGTTCATGGCTTTACCTAAGTATAACACTAGATTGACATCATGGTTTCAAGGTTGAGGAACAACACTCAATTGACATCTTATATGTTGGATTGGATTTTTTTAATAAAAATTTCAACTTTTATCATCAATTAAAGTTATAAACCGAAAAACCGAACTGAACCGAACTAAACCGACAAGAATTAAACCGATACTTATTTTTTGTGTTGGTTTGGTTTGGTTTTAGAAATTTAAAAACCGACTAAGTTGGTTTGATTATGATTTTGACCAATAACCGACCCAAACCGACCCGTGAACACTCCTAGTGTGAGGTATTAGTTAGTATCAAGATTTATCTCACCATTTACATCATAGTCATAAGATAAGTTATCACATATATATTATGAGATAATTAATTTCAAATTAATTATCCCAGAATAACTTTTTACCAACCAAACGACTCATAACATTACAATATGAATTTTGAAGATAGAAGGCAAAATGACCTTCTGGACCCCTGTACTATATCAGTTTTGTAAGTTGGACACTTCTATTTACATGTTTATCATCTGAACCCCTAAAACCACTAAAAAGCAACATTTTAAACCCTTTTTTAGTGAGTGTAACACACTCTCCCCCACATTAGCTGTCATGTCAGCTGCCACGTCTGACACGTCTGCCACGTCATTTAAAAAAAATAAAAAATAAAAAAAATATTACATTAAATTCTAAGTCATTTTTAAAATGCTACATAACAAATTAAATATTAAAATTAATTTAATTAAATAAGAAAAAATTATAAATTGTAGAAAATTTTGAATAATCATGTTTTTATTTTTGCTCACAAATTAAACATCAAATCCATTCCAAATAATTAAAATTCTTCTCCAACTAATTTAAAATTTTAACTATAAATTCATATATACAAACATAATAAATTTTTTATTTTAAAATTAGAATATTTTTAACAAGTTCACAAAAATTTTAATTTTTTTCAAGTGAAATTCACTAATTTTTTTCAATATTCACTATTACTCACTTTCAATTTAAATTTAAATTTAAATTTTAATCTCCAAGAAAATAAAAAGATTTCATATTTAAATTTTAATTAAAAAATAAAAAGAATTGAATTGAGAGGAAAAATTAAAATAAAAAATAAAAAGTGAACGTGTGTGTG
>NC_061117.1:213768855-213786813 GCF_002878395.1 Capsicum annuum | reverse complement strand
GCTGGGAGGGGTATGGGGGTTGGGGGTGGGGTGGAGAGGGGCTGGACTGGGCTGGTGAGGTGTGGGGGCTGGGAATGGGGGCTGGGGTAGGGTAGAGAGGCTGGGGGTTGGGTAGGTGTGGGGGGTGGGGACAGGCTAGGGTGGGGGTGGGGAAGGGCTGGACGGGTATTCGGGTGGGCTGGGGGCTGAGGGTGGGGTAGGATGGGGCTGGGTGGGGTGTGGGGGGGGGGACGGGCTGGGATGGGGAGGGAAAAATATTTTTATTTTTTAAAAAAATTTTTTAAAATTTTAAAAATATTTTAAAATTATTTTTAAATTTTAAAAAATATTTTTAAATTAAAAAAGATGGAGGAAAAAAAAAGACCCTATTTTAAAAAAAAATTAAAAATAGTTTTAAATTATTTTTAAAATTTTAAAAATACTTTTAAATTATTTTTAAATTTTTAAAAATAATTTTAAAAAGATAGAGAGAATACTTTTTAATTTTTTTTTTAAATTTTAATATTTTTTTATTTTTTTAATTATTTTAATGTAAAATTGGCTAAAAATTGATTCTCACTCGCAATTTCAGGCGAGTGACTACACTCGCTTTGTCCTAGTCACCATAACTTTGCCAGATAGATAAGGTCAACAGTTAAAGCAGAAGTGTTCAATTTATAAAATAAGGAGGTCGAGAAGTTTATTTTGTCAAGATAGAATTGTAGAGTCCTGGTCAAACCCGAAATATGGCCCAAAATTTTAAAAAGGACTACGAAAAATCGAATAAGAAAAGAGAACATATAGTACTATTATCTGTACATTGTTTGCTCCTCTCATAGTGTGAAACTGTTTGTTTTCTCTGTGCGATTATGCGGATTTCTCTACTCAGAGCTTCTTTGCTGTTTCAAGCATATTTTCTCATCTTTTGTTGTTTGAAAATAGCTTCTTTGCTATTTTGTATTCAATATGAGGTATTGTATCCACCGATGATGAAAGAATTAATCAATTTCAAATTTAGAATCTTTAGTTTCTCCGTGAACTCCTATCCTACATGTATTCTCGAACGTTTTGTCTCACTTGATTGTTCAGATCCAAGGTAAGATCTTTCTTTCCTCATCCTTGATTTGTTTCGATCAACTGCGATTTGGGGCTGATTTCTTGCTATGTTGCTTTATGTATATCTTTTATGAGTTTTTTTTGTATTTTTTGTGTTCACTGATTTAAGGTATCAGCGGTGACCTTTTTTTTCTGATTAAAGCAAAGTTGTATGCTTTTTGCTCAGAAAAAACTGGATTTTTTTTGTGTTAATCTTAGTTCATAGCCTTACTTTTCGTCCATAACTTATCAAGTTCTATACATTTAGATGCTTCTTTTAGTACATGGATAGATCAATAATTAATTGGCATGATTGTGAAACTGCTTTATAGGCGCATTATTCTCAGCGTGGTTCTGATGCAAGAAGGATTGGCACACATACTTCTTATTGATAAAGTTTACCAATTAACCCCTCTTCTCCTTCTAGTGATTTTTTGACAGAAGTAGGCAAGATATAATGCAACAAGCATAGAAATTCATGCTCATTGTGATAGAAAATCCTTTCTAATTAATAATATTTTTCTTGACAGACGTGTAAAAGAAAAACACGACATATAATTAGAGACAACGGAAGTATAAATTCCCTCCACTTCAAAATAGTTGGCATTTTACTAAAATATTTGTCAGTTTAAAATGATCAAAAGAGCACTAATCATGCTTTTTTCCAACTTTCCACTTAACGGTAATTATTCTGGAATTAATAGGGCATGTAAATAGATAAATACAAATAAAACTGGTTCAAAGTTGTGCTCCCCATACTCTACAGGCGTGTAGTGGTCTATCTTTCTAAATGAAACCCTCCTAATTAAACACCCTGACAAGAGCCTCCATACTCTACAAACATATGTATCAAATCAGTAGAAGCATTCAATGTGACCCCCATGAGCTGTTATTAGAAAATTGACCTTTTGTCAACAATTGTCTTAGTGCTGTTTCAATTTATATTAATGTGCCTGTTACCTAAAAAAGAAATTCATGCTTCACAGTGTTTAACCTTCAGTATCTTCTGGCTAGTAGGTATGACCAGTTTCGTTACAGCTTCTAGATTCAGACACCTAAACAACTCTGTCTGTACTATGCAACCCCATTAAGCTTTGGAATATGATAAAGGATTCAAGACTTATTTTAAACATTTAAGTGTGCACATTTCGTCAGCGAATGTTTCCATTGTTGTCAAGGCTCCCCGTTAGGCAAAAACTGCAGCATAATAAACTCGTGATTAATCTTTTACTATAAGCTGAAAGGGGGCAAGATACGAATAGGATGACTTGATTGTTGCTAGAAAATAAGGAAGGTCCAAAGGACATTTGGCAGTCGGCCTCCTATTTAAAGAAAAAAAAACAGTTAGTTTTGGATGGTACCCTGTCCTTGCAAATATCAACACTAAATAAGGAGTTTAGGATGTAACATCAACGCAAGCTTTTAAAGATGGAAAAGTGGATACGTAACTATACCTCCTCTATCCTTTTGTATGCAGGATTCAACAACTTTGAGTGTCAAGGGAAGATGTTGTACTAAAGCAGGTAAGAGACCGCTCTCCAAGTACACAACCAAAGAAGTTGGATCGAAAAGCAGTCTTCTCAAGTGACGTTCTGCTAAGATGCAGTCAACTGCAAAGATATCTTTAGCAATATCTTCAGAATAAATGTGTGAATGATGACATTTCTGCTTCCAAAGCAATAGTGCTTGATATCCGCAGATACATCATCACCCACTTCAATATTCTTGAAAAGGTAATTCACATCATTAATAGATGGCATGACGGTGTTGGTGCTAGAGCCAGTTTTTGTGGACGTAATATTCTCTAGTGTCTTATTTGGAGTCAAGCTCTTCATTAACATTTGGATGCAGGTTGTAGATAGAAAATAAATGAGGTGCATGCTCAGAAAACACAGCTGCTTTTTCCAATTCATGCAAGAATGAAGTTCAAAAGCCGGAACTTTCTCAGTCACATCACTTATTGGGAGCTGAATCATTTCTGCTTCACTGATCTTGTCACAAATTTCCAAGGTGGCAAGCTGCCTAGGAGGATGTGGTTTAGTAAAAATTTGACGGTGTCCCTTTTTCCAATACTCAAAATCGACTTTCTCCACTTGAATTCAATAACGAGTAAGCACTAATGCCCGGATTATTGAAAGGTCAGAAAGCATGAGCAGGGGATCATTTTTATTGCAGCATTTGCTCTGTTGAATTTCTTTATCCTGGACTAAGTTTTATTTTCTCCCTAACTTGAGTTACTCCATCATTCTGATAATGTTATATCCCTCATCGCTATGTTGTGATTCATATCATGCGGAGTTATTGTGATCTCTTTTCGATTTGGTTATCTAATTTAGTCTTTTTTTCTTTCAATTTATCACTTATAAAATAAAAATTATCTATATATTTAGTTCATTGTAATATATATGTTGATGGTGGGTGTAAATTATTTTTTCTCATTCGATGCCCAATAGCATATTGGACACGATTAAACCGTTTTCTAACAAAGGCAATTTCATATCTAGACTCAAACTTCAGTGTCATTTTGTACATAGTACATAATCTGTCTTATTTTTTAAGATTATAAATCTGACATTTTTGGAGGTTTACACGTAGATATTCTTGTTTTTAATGATATGATAGTGTAATTTTTTATACTAATGGTATACATAAACTCATAAATTCAAACATAGGCTGCTTTCTTTTTTCTTTCTCCTTTTTTTGGTTTCTACTTGTTAATAAATATTATACTTACATGTTGGATGCTTTAATCAAACATTGACAGGTGGAGGGTGATGCTATATCGCTAGTGTTCTAGGATTTATTCTTGCTCTTGGTATGCAATTTTTCATTGAGAGCCCTCACTGGCTATTCAAGGTAAAAACTTTTATTCATGGCATGATTGTATCAACTCCTGTTGCTATTTACTGCTGCTAATTTTTCTATGGGAGATATATGTAGTCTGGCAGACTCGATGAGGCCGTAAAAAAGTCGTAAAAAAACTTCTAGGGTACATCAAAAGTAGATAAAGCTATCAAAGAATTTAAGTTTGTCGTAAAGAATGATGAGGGGTGACTTGAACTAGTTGGCTTGAACTCCGAGGGACACCACACACTAAAGGTTGTATGAAGGTGATCAGTTTGTTAATACATGATCCTTTATTAGGTTTAAGGTGGTTGTTTAGATTTCATATATTAAGTTATCTTTCATGTGCTTAATTTTGATCCGTTCACCTAAAATTTCCATACATTGCAAACCAGTTTCTTTCAGGTGATCTAGCCTACCCTCTTTTCTATTTTATTGCATCAAATTATGTGCAATCTAAAGTGTTATTGCACTATGATTTACACTTCATACAAGCTGAATGTTGAAATGCTTTAGAAACTTGGTATTTTACATAAAATGGAGTATGAGATATTACATTGAGTCATCATGGCGCATCTAAAATAATTAAATAACTTCGAAATGTAAGCACAAATAATTTACTGAACTGTAGTATGCTATTTGTGTTGGGTAAACCGGAATAACAACAAAAGTATTTGTGGCAAAATAATAGGAAAAAATACAAAAATAATGACACCAAAAATTTTACATGGAAACCCTTCTAAATAAGGGAAAAAACCACGGATCAAGAGGAGCAACTAATATTATTGTAGTGAGGAATTTTTACACCGTAGTCAGAAGTATAATACTCAAAATGACTACCACACACTCAAAAGAAATAACCCTCTTTTGAATCTCACCTTATTAAAAATATTGCTCACTCTAATTTTCCTTCACAGACTATTTTTATCACAGTCTGTGAAATACCTCACTGCTCTCTCTATATTTTTTTTTTCCCTGCTTTGGTGTGTTTTCCAAGTGAATTACCGTGCTCTATTTATAGGAGAAACAATGCCCCTGCTTGGGTCATCAATTACACCATAGCCAAGCATTTTTCAAAGTGCAAGTTAATTTTCTACAACTACCAACCCTTGTATAGCAGCCAAGGAAGACTTCACTTGCAATGTTGACATTTCATTATGCCAAATAATCAACCTTTGCAGCCAATGAAGAAAATAAAGGCATGGGATGGACCTACAAATCTCCACCTCTAGTCCCATGCTTCTGAGAGAGGTATCTCCGTCTTCTCAGTGAGAGCTCATGCCGACAAGTTTTTTGCATAACTCGAACTTGTCTTTTGGCACCACCTTTGTCAGCATATCCGCAGGATTTTCATTTATGTGAATCTTCTAGACGTGGAATGATTCGTTCTTTATTTGTTCACGAATTCAATGGTATCTCACATCAATGTGTTTTGTTCTTGCATGGTACATGGAGTTCTTGCTCAAGTCTATTGCACTTTAACTGTCACAATAGACAACATACTCCATTTGATCTAATCCAAGTTCTTGAAGAAATTGCTTAAACCATATTATTTCCTTGCCAGCTTCAGTAGCCGCAATATACTCAGCCTCAGTTGAAGATAGCGCAACGCACTTCTGCAACTTCGACTGCCATGATATAGCTCCCCCGAAAAGGTAAACAAAAATCCAGTAGTAGATTTTTTGTTATTCGGGTCACCCTCCATATCAACATCTGTATAGCCCTTCAAGATTTGATCAGATCCTCTAAAACACAAACAGTCACCCGAGGTTCCTCTTAGGTACCTCAATATCCATTTGACTGCTTCCCAGTGCTCCTTTCCTGGATTTTCAAGAAACCTGCTGACAACACCAACTGCATGAGCAGTATCAGGTCTGGTACACACCATTGCATACATTAAACTTCCGACAAAGGAAAAGTGTGGAATTTTAGCGATGCTCTCTTTTTCCTCTTTCGTTGTAGGACACATTTTCTGCTCAATTTCATATGACTAGCAAGGGGTGTGTTAACAGCCTTAGCATTCTTCATGTTGAAGCGCTCCAGTACACGTTCAATGTACTTCTCCTGTGACAAGTAAATCTTCCTTTTATCTCTGAGATGAGTAATCCTCATGCCCAAAATCCGCTTAGCATGACCCAAGTCTTTCATGGCAAAAGACTTGCATAATTGTTTTTTCAACTCGTCAATTCTGGAAGCATTCTTGCCCACAATCAACATATCATCCACATATAGCAAGAGGATGATAAAATCGTCATCAGAAAACCTTTGTGCTAATACACAATGATCTGAAAAAGTCTTTTTGTAGCTCTGCTCCCCCATGACAGATTCAAACTTTTTATACCACTGTCTAGGAGCTTGCTTCAAGCCATAAAGACTCTTCTTAAGTTTGCACACATAGTTTTCTTTACCTTTCATCTTAAAGCCCTCTGGTTCTATATAAATCTCCTCTTCTAGGTCATCGTGAAGAAAAACTGTCTTCATATCTATCTGCTCAATCTC
This sequence comes from Capsicum annuum, assembly GCF_002878395.1. NCBI lineage: Eukaryota > Viridiplantae > Streptophyta > Magnoliopsida > Solanales > Solanaceae > Capsicum > Capsicum annuum. The sequence goes on along the minus strand of NC_061117.1, from coordinate 213,780,396 downwards.
CAAATCAAGACTAGCAGTCAAACCAAGAATTGTATGGATAAAGGTCATTTTGACCATAGGAGAAAATATTTCGTCAAAGTCGATACCCTTCCTTTGACCAAATCCTTTAACAATTAATTTGGCTTTGTATCTGAACTTCAAGCTGTATTCTTTAAGTTTTACTTTGAACACCCACTTATTCTTCAAAGCTCTCATGCCCTTAGGCAATTTCACCAATCATAGGTGTGGTTCTCATGCAGAGATTTTATCTCATCTTGCATGGCTTCAATCCATTGATCTCTATGTTTATCTTCAATGGCATCTTCATAACATTCAGGTTCTCTCCCGTCTGTGAGTAACACATACTCATTAGGAGAATAACAAGAAGAAGGAATACGTTGTCTTGTAGACCTTCTTAGTGGAGCATTTGGCTCATCTACAGCTTCTTGAACTGGAGTCTCATCAACAACATCGTTGTCATTGTCAACATCAATATGTTGATTTCGAACCTAATTCTGGACGTCTTGAACTGGAGTCTCATCAACAACATCGTTGTCATTGTCAACATCAATATGTTGATTTCGAACCTAATTCTGGACGTCACCATGGTTATCTAGCCCACCAGTATTATGCATACTTATATGAGGCAATTGATCAAGACTAACCACACCATCAGAATTTAAATATTTTGATTTCTCCGCTTTGTCAATATCTTCAATGGTTTGATTCTTCATAAAGAGAACATCACGACTTCTTACAAGCTTCTTCTCAACTGGATCATACAGCTTGTAACCAAACTTATCAAGGCCATAACCAATGAAGATGCATTGTCGTGTCTTGGTATCTAACTTTGACCTCTCTTCTTTAGGCACATGTACAAAAGCTTTGCAACCAAATACTCTCAAATGGTCATAGGAAACATCCTTCCCCTACCAAATTTTATTTGGCACCTCACTTTGCAAAGAAACAATAGGAGATAGATTAATAAAATATGCAGCAGCCAATAAAGCCTCACCCCAAAAGGAGTTCGGCAACTTTGCGTCAGAAAGCAAACATCTGACTCTTTCCATCAAGGTCTTGTTCATTCTTTTCGCCAAACCATTAAGTTGGGGAGTTTTAGGAGGAGTCTTCCGGTGTCTGATACCTTGAGGCCTGCAGTATTCATCAAACGGTTCACAATATTCACCACCGTTATTAGTACGAATACACTTCAGCTTCTTCCCTGTTTCTCTTTCAACAGAAGCTTGAAACTGCTTAAAGACACCCAACACTTGGTCTTTTGTCTTCAAGACATAGACCCAGAGTTTTCTTGAGCAGTCAGCTATAAAAGTGACAAAATAAAGTGCACCACCCAAAGTCCTTGTCTACATAAGACCACATAAATCTGAATGCACCTGCTCAAGCCACTCCATCTTTCTTGAAGGAGGACGAGACTTAAAAAAAACTCTATTTTGTTTTCCAGCCAAGCAGTGCTCACATTTTTCTAATTTAGCACTTTCAAAATCTGACAGCAATTTCTTCTTGGCCAGAACATTAAGTCCTTTCTCGCTAATGTGGCTAAGTCTTTTATGTCATAATGTTGAAGAGTTAGCGCTTTCAACTGTATTCACCATGTCAGCACAAGTAGAGGCCATAGTCCAGTATAGACCACAACGTTTTATCTCCACGAGCCACAACCAAAGAACCCTTAATGAGTTTTCATTTTCCACCACCATTGGTACTAACATAGCCCTCATCATCTAGCACGCCAACAGAAATTAAGTGTAGGCGAACATTGGGTGCATGTTTCACATTGTTTAAAACTAGTGTAGATCCAATACTAGTTTTCAAACAAATTGTACCAATACCAACCACCTTAGAAACGGTCTCATTGCCCATACTCAAGGTTCCAAAGTCACCTGGAGTATAAGATGAGAAAAAATTTCTTCCTTGATGTCACATGAGATGCGGCACCAGAATCCAAATCTCAACTTGACTCATCACAAGCCACATTTATTAGGTTTGCATCAAGGACAGTAACAAGATCTACGGTGGTAACGGTGGCAACACAATTTTCATTGTCATCTTCTTTCTTTTTCTCCTTGTCTCTTTTCTCCATCTCCTTCAACTTCCAGCAAAATTTCTTTGTATGCCCTTTTAACCCACAATGGTGGCACTCAAAATTTTTTGATTTGCTTTTGGATTTACTTCTATGGTGTTTTTCATTTTGAGCACCACGATACTTGTTTCTCCCCCTTTCGCCAGTCGCCAAGACATTAGACGAAGAGGAACCTAGAGATTTTCGTCTCATTTCTTCATTAAGAACGCTGCTCTTGGCAAAATCCATAGATATCATGCCATCGAGAGCAGAATTTGATAATGAAGTTCTAAATGTTTCCTACGAGTCTGGTAGGGAACCAATTAGAAGCAAGCCTTAAATTTCTTTATCAAATTTAATACCCATAGCAAATAACTGGTTCATAATCCCTTAAAAATTATTCAGGTGATCTGTCATTGGAGAACCATCATGGTATTTTAACCCCAACATTTGTTTTATCAAGAACATCTTATTATTTTCGGTCTTTCGAGCATACAAACTTTCAAGATGCTCCCATAGGGACCAAACATGTGTCTCCCTAAAAATATGGCTCAACACATTATCGTCAACCCACTGTCTAATAAAATCGCAAACCTGTCTGGGCAACAGGTTCCACTCTTCATCGGTTTTATTTTCAGGTTTTATAGTGCAAAAGACCGGCTGATAAAAATTCTTGACATAGAGCAGATCTTTCATTTTTTCCTTCCAAATGGCATAACTAACACCATTTAAGGTAACCATTCTATTTGGACTTCCATTATTTACCAAAAGAAATACAGATGTTGCAAATCGTGGCTCTGATACCAGTTTGTTAGGTAAACCTGGAATAACAACAAAAGTATTTGTGGCAAAATAATAAGAAAAAATATAAAAATAATGACACCAAGAATTTTAAGGGAAAAAACCACTGACCAAGAGGAGCAACTAATATTATTATAGTAAGAAATTTTTACACCTTAGTCAAAAGTATAATACTCAAAATGACTACCACACACTCAAAAGAAATAACCCTCTTTTGAATCTCACCTTACTAAAAATATTGCTCACTCTAATTTTCCTTCACAGACTACTTTTTATCAGTCAGTGAAATACCTCACCGCTCTCTATATATTTTTCTTTCTCTGCTTTGGTGTGTTTTCCAAGTGAATTACCGTGCTCTATTTATAGGAGAAACAATGTCCCTGCTTGGTCATCAATGACACTATAGCCAAGCATTTTTCAAAGTGCAGATTAATTTTCTACAACTACCAACCTTTGTATAGCAGCCAAGGAAGACTTCACTTGCAATGTTGACATTTCATTATGCCAAATAATCAACCTTTGTAGCCAATGAAGAAAGCAAAGGCATGGGATGGACCTACAAATTGGTAAAATTCCATACTCCTCCATTGTCGAAAGTTTAATATACGCAATGATGTGTATCAGACCTGATATTGCTCACACAGTTGGTGTTGTCAGCAAGTTTCTTGAAAATCCAGGAAAGGAGCACTGGGAAGCAGTCAAATGGATATTGAGGTACCTAAGAGGAACCTCGGGTGACTGTTTGTGTTTCGGAGGATCTGATCAAATCTTGAAGGGCTATACAGATACTGATATGGCGGGTGACCCAAATAACAGAAAATCTACTACTGGATTTTTGTTTACCTTTTCGGGGGAGCTATATCATGGCAGTCGAAGTTGCAGAAGTGTGTTGCGCTATCTTCAACTGAGGCTGAGTATATTGCGGCTACTGAAGCTGGCAAGGAAATGATGTGGCTTAAGCGATTTCTTCAAGAACTTGGATTAGATCAAATGGAGTATGTTGTCTATTGTGACAGTTAAAGTGCAATAGACTTGAGCAAGAACTCCATGTACCATGCAAGAACAAAACACATTGATGTGAGGTACCATTGGATTCGTGAACAAATAGAGAACAAATCATTCCATGTCAAGAAGATTCACACAAATGAAAATCCTGCAGATATGCTGAGAAAAGTGGTGCCAAAAGACAAGTTCAAGTTATGCAACGAACTTGTCGGCATGAGCTCTCACTGAGAAGACGTAAATACCTCCCTCAGAAGTATGGGACTGGAGGGGTAGATTTGTAGGTCTATCCCATGCCTTTGTTTTCTTCATTGGCTGCAAAGTTTGATTATTTGGCATAATGAAATGTCAACATTGCAAGTGAAGTCTTCCTTGGCTGCTATACAAGGGTTGGTAGTTGTAGAAAATTAATCTGCACTTTGAAAAATGCTTGGTTATGGTGTCATTGATGACCCAAGCAGGGACATTGTTTCTCCTATAAATAGAGCACGGTAATTCACTTGAAAAACACACCAAAGCAGAGAAAGAAAAATATATAGAGAGCAGTGAGGTATTTCACAGACTGTGATAAAAAATAGTATGTGAAGGAAAATTAGAGTGAGCAATATTTTTAGTAAGGTGAGATTCAAAAGTGGGTTATTTCTTTTGAGTGTGTGGTAGTCATTTTGAGTATTATACTTTTGACTACGATGTAAAAATTTCTTACTACAATAATATTAGTTGCTCCTTTTGGTCCGTGGTTTTTTTTTCTTATTTAGAAGGATATCTACGTAAAATTTCTGGTGTCATTATTTTCACTATTATTTTACCACAAATATTTTTGTTGTTATTCCGGATTTACCCAACATTTTGTGTAATTTAAAAACTTTTAATTTTTGAGAGAACTAAAGGGTATGATTGGTGCATCTAACTAAATATCTCTCTACTCTAAGTGTATGTAGTATACAAACAATAACATAACAACGTTCTTTCTTCACTAACACCTCAATTAAAGCTTTAATCTTAATAATAACAATGCATAATTATATAAACAGTTTATTTTTAGGATGAACTACTTAAAACACAAGTATTTCATACATAATTACCTTCTCTCCCAACATTTTAATAAATTACTGAAAATTCCATATATGATACATTACTTAATTACCTGATACATTGTGGTATGATGCATAAGTAGCTTATTAAATGCAGTTAATTATTTAATGAAGGGTAATTAAGCAAAAAGTTGATTAATCAAATCCCCAAAAAAAGGAATTGTCGTTTTGTAATACATAAATCACGTAACAGAACGTTTTGTTTTTGAATTTTGAATGGCATTTTCTTTTGTGTTTCAGCCCATTGGTTCTCAAAAATATTTTTTTGTCAATTCTTTCATACAATTTTTTGTCATGAATATTTCAGTTTTGCTGAGACATTCTGATTTCTGGCAAAACGAAATTATTTATGAAAAATTCAAGAGCGATGGAATTGTAGCTAGCAAAAGTGTTATGTATTTCAGGTTGATTTCTGTTATTGCGACGGAACTTGAGATAGATCTAGCAAAGGAAAATATAGATATTCGTTATGTTGTTGATGGAAATACGGCTCCAATGATTATTAGAAACGACAATAGTGTTAAGGTTTATATTGAATTGAAAAAAATATGCACAGATTTTGTAATGTATCCGTTATGCATTACAACCAGTGATAAATCGACTGAAGAGCGAGAATTTGATGCTGAAACTGGTGCGATAATGTGTGTCGAAGGAACGGAATCAGATACAATTGCACTTGCTGTTGTTGAGTCGAATAATCTGTATTCGTTGTATGTACCAAAAATTGAAACAAGAAAATTCATCACCGATTGCTAAAACACTGAAGTTAAGGTGAAGCAGTTGTATAAGGATTAGAAAACTTTGATAGATGTAATGAAAAAAGTATGCATTAGATCATATTTTAATTTTCGAGCTTCAAGATCTGATAAGAAAAGATATTGTAAACTATGTCGTTGTTGATTATTTGCGTGTGATTTGTGTTTATCTATTGGTGTTATGATACATTTTAAAATATGTGTTGATTGTGTTTTTCATAAACAATATCGTATATGAATGTGAAATGGTTTAAAGCAAACAAATGTCTGAATGTTATTATAAGAATTGTTTACAGTAGCATACCTGTTTACAGTATCTGATAAATATATTTTTTTTGGTTTCAAAATATTTTTTTCTTGAAAAAATTGTGATTATTTATTTTTATATGCAGCTATTGGTTGGAATGTCGTAATGAAAGTTGCAGTTGGTACATGAAAGGTTCTTGCTTGTTGGATTCTAATCTTTTTCAAATTCGGAAATTCAATGATGAACATACGTGCTCAATGAGTGATAGGGTGTTAAAACAGTTGCAGGCTTCAGTTAACTTTGTTAGTAATTTTACAAAGCTAAAGTTAATAAACTACAAAAGGATACACACTCCGGCAAATATTATTGAAGAAATGAAAGTTGTGTATGGTGTTGACATCAATTATATGAAAGTTTGGCGTGCGAAGGAGCGTGTTATAGAAATGCTTAGGGGTGGAGCTGCTGATGGATATAGACAATTGTCGAATTACATCTACATGCTAAAATCCGTGTATCCAGGATCACATATCAGGATACATAAGGCTGTAGATAATAAATTTAAATATTTGTTTATAGCTTTACAGCCAATGATCCATGGTTTCAAGCATTGTAGACCAATTGTTGTGGTAGACGGTGCTCATTTGAGTGGACCGTACCAAGGGACTTTTCTTTCTGCTTGCACTCTTGATGGTGCAAGTATGACTAATTATGTTAACTAATCTTCAATTCTTGTTATGATACGTCGCGGAACATATATAATATATTATGATACATAACTTTACAGTTTATGATACATCATTATATTTTCGGATGCATAACTGTATATATGAAACTTTAGTGTAATCTTCATAGGGTGTATACACTTTTTAATAACAGTTTGTTAAAAATCATGCTTTTTAATATTTTATTTTTAGCTTGCATAATACCAATTGCTTATGGTATTGTTGACTCGGAAAATGATTTTGCATGGACATGGCTTTTTGAGCAATTTAAAAATGCTTTTGGGAGCATGAGAACATGTGTGTTGTATCAGATCGCAATGAAATAATAATTAAAAGTGTCAGCACTGTCTATCCAAATGTTCCTCACTTCGCATGCATTTGGCATCTTTGGAAGAATGTTTGTACAAATTTCAAAAGAAGAAAGGACAGACTTAGTGACCTATTTTATTTGATGGCCAAAGCGTACAAAAAGGAAGATTTTGAGTACCTTATGTCGAAGGTTGATAAAATTAATCATCGGGTGAAAGATTATCTATATGATGCAGGATATGAGAAGTGGTCAAGAGTTTATGCTCCTATAAATAGAGGACGGATGATGACATCTAATATTGCAGAATGTATAAATGGTTGTTTAGTGGAGGCGCATAAATTACTGATTTTAGATTTTTTGGAAGAAGTCAGAAAATTATTTATAGCATGGAACTGTAAAAACAGAGAAATTGCTTCACAAACAGAAACAACTTTAGGGAAAAAGTTAGACGAAATCCTCACAGCTAATGGAGTTAAAGCATCTAGAATGACGGTATGCATAATTAATTACTCATTTTATGTTTTATTTATTGAATAAAAATTTCTTGTACGTTATATTTTGTTTATGTGTGATTTGTTTTTTTTAGGTCAAGCCTGCATTAGAGTATCATTATTTAGTTTCTGAATCTGGGAGAATATACGTTGTGGACTTGGATGCTAACAAATGCAACTGCTGTAGATTTCAAATTGATGAAATTTCATGTTTGCACGTGATTGCAATTTTGAGAAATAAATATATTACGAAGTTTCGTTCGTGGTGCTCTGATTACTATAAGCCTGCGACATTAGTGAAGATATATGAAGTTCCAGTAGTACCTATGCCAGATAAGAAGGATTGACATGTGCCTAAATGTGTCGAAGAAGAAGAAATCATACCACCAAAATACAAAAGACCACCTGGGAGGCTGAAAAAGAGGTGTAAGAAAAAGTGAAAAACTATCCTCCAATACAAATTATTGTGGAAAATATGATCGAGAAAGTCACAATAGACGTACTTGCAACTTCTTTTCAAAGGAGAATTGATGTTTTATTTATCTGATACATTGAACGATCTATGTTTAGTTCGTCACTGTTAGTTTGGTGTTGATTTGGCTATGTTTGAATAATCTTGGAACAACGTTAAATTTGAATTATTGTTTGATTTTTGTGGTGTATTTTTGTGTTTTCATTCTAATTTCATTTGCTATTTAATATGTTTCTTATGTAATCTGTTACAGTACAACTACTTTTTTAGATTGTAGTTGCTATTTAATTCTAATTTCATATTAATTTAATAAGTTTCTTATGTAATCTGTTCATGAAAGCAACTCTATCATGAAAGGCTATTCATTTTACTATGTTTTTCTTGGGTATAATTTGGTTCATGAAATTACAGTTGTATATAATTGCTTGTAAAACTGAAAAGCTTACATAGATAATTGATGTTATCTTAGAATTAATGGTACAACGTCGCTTGTATTATGATACATTGCAATAAGTAATTGGATGTATCATGTTTTATGATATATATCAATAATTCAGATATTATAATGTTGACCATTATAAATAATGTTTACAATAACTTCTTGCAATGTATCATAATATGGTAGATGAATATGTGATGTATCATTACTGAATGTGAATATACTTTTTTTTATTATATTTGTCTTACCTATTAATTTGCTTTAAATATGTTTCATATTTGATTTGAGACACTCTGAAATAATATGATACATTGCATGAGGTTTATCAAAATTCTTATGATACATGTCTTTACATTAACTAACTAATTGCAAAATTTGTTGAAAATTTTCACATATATAATTCATCAGTTTTTATGTGTCAATAAAAATTTAACATATCATAAATTAAACTTTAATTAATTCAAAAAAATTGATGAAAATTTTCTGTAACAAAAACATCACTATTAAAATTAGTGTCTGAAATTACATTAGTAGAGGCTAATAAGATAGCAAAAAAAACAATGTTAAGGACATAGCTATGGAACAACCTATAATCTACTCTAAGGCTAGAATATTAGCCTCACCAGTGAAAGGGATGTAAAATGATCGTAGTCTTGGTGGATCGTCATGGTCACTAGAATAAATCTTCTTAGCCTTTTTAACTCCATAGTTTCATAAGAGTGATGCATATCTCTTTCGAAGATATTCTGCATCAAGATTTGATGAAGAAATCTGCATTTGATCGCTAAGAAATTCTGCATAAGCTGCCACAAAAACTCCACAGTCCCTAAGCATGATGAGTCATTTAGTTAGATGCTTAATAATGTGAGAATTTTTGTTGTATCAAAACATATGCACATGGACAGTAAATGTATAATAATGTGTCAGCTTGTATTATATAAATTTATAAAATTTTCAACAATAAAAAATTAGATGAAATATTTCTAGATATATACAACTATGAGGATATACTTACAAACTCCCACTGAATTGTTGAGCAATATATTCAACGTATTCAACATCAAATGGGGTTTCATTCAAATCACCGGCCACTTTACTTATTTTATCTGTGTAAGTTTCGAGACTTGACCATACAGTTCGTTCAGTGTTTTCCAGAAATTCACTGTAAGTAAGGTATGTTGGTAGCATCCCAGACAACTTTTTGATCTCATTTGATGGCTCTCTATGTTGCGATGACAATATTGAGTCATACACCCTGATACATCTTTTCTTTAAAGATATCACAGCTAGCACCCAGTGAAAATTTTCATCGCAATTTACAGGAACATATACATCATCGACTAAGTGTCAAGGCAAAGCAACCGGTATGTAGAACCCTTTAATGATGTTTATCAGTGATCCTTCTTTGCTTGCAATAAAACACATTTTCTTATAATTATCTTGAGTTGAGAGAAAATAACCCGCTGCCTCCTCAAAGTAAAGTTTGTATGTCGCATTGATGTATATTTTGAACAAGCAATTAACAGTGGTGTAACGATATTTTTGTTCCTTTTGTTGCTTTGATTTCTTTCGAAGATAGTAGAATATAACATCTACATGCCGCTTAAAATAACAAAATAAATAACTTATTGATATCCATCCATAAATTCAACTCTAGTTAGAAAATTAATTTGAAATATAAGATTTGAGAATAACAGTTATCATTTTTATATAAGTTATGTATCAGAATGTATTATAATATATATATATATATATGTATCAGAAGTTGTTTATTGTACATGTAAGTAATATTTTTTGTAATACCTCATCATTTTAGCAGGTGTTTGTCTGAGACATTGTGTAGAACCAATTCTTTGAATCTGGTTGTGCAACAAGAAAATCCAACGAACTAAAATCAATTCCTGATTTATTAGCTTTGTAGTGATTGTCTTTCAATTTTCTATATGAGTATAATGAAATTATATTACTCTTTGTGATTTTATAATTATAAAATAATAATAATAAAAAAAAATAAAAATATCTTACTTCTTTTTATGAAACTTTAATAATCCTTGGACAATCCATGCACAGTACTCTTCGATTAGTCCCGTCGGCATATCATGGGAAATAAGATAACAATCAAATGGATGTTTTCGAGGAAAATCAATTATTGCAGATTCTTAGCCTTTACAACTTGAACCATATTCAATTGTAAATGGTGACCTGAATATTGTTGTTCGCTTCCTGTTTTTTAGCGCATGTGTTTTAATGGCATCTTGTTTACCCAATTCTGCTTCAGGAAGAACTGATGGAAATCGAGTATCATGAATTTGACATTCATTATTGTTGATTTCAGTGGGACTAACAGACTTCATTTTCATGGCAACAACTGGTGTGAAAATTACAGCTATAATATTATCTATAAATTTCTGAGATGCATCAGTTGAGCTATCATTGGTAGACTCCTGAAAAAAAATTATTAGATATTAATTAAATGTGACTGATAACCTATATGACATCTATAGTGTAAAGACATTAACGTTTTATCTGTGTGGCCATATTATAAGAAAATACCTATAAAGTTTAGTGGAACTGTTATGTATCTTTATATTTAATAATGGTCTGATATATTTCATAAAATATTAATTTGGTGTATTTAACGTTTCAGGTATATTATAAAACATGCATAATCTTCTTTTAAACAAAGATATTCATAATTAACGACATATATATTTTAAATCTCGTGTGTTATCCGTACCCGCAGTTCATTTGAAACTTCAACATTGCCCGTTTGTAAGGACGGATCAGGAAAATTGACTTTTTGTAAAAGATTATCTGAATTTATTGCCACTGCAGTGATTAGTGTACACATGCCAGCTATGATATTATCTATCACATCCTGAAATATTTCAGATGATATCACAGTGCAGGAAACCTGGAAAATGAAAATCGTTAGATAGAAAGACCAACTGTTATAGCATTATACTAACATTAATTGGAAGGAAGAGTCCCATATGAAATAATCCACAACCGTATGTTCTACGTACCTGCAGTTCATTCAAAAATTTAGTGTTCTTTGTTGGTAAAATAAGATCAGAGAGATTTTCTTTCTGTAAAAGCTCCTCAGATTGTATTGCACTAACTGGTGAGGAAAAGTCAGCTATGGTGTTATC
>NC_061117.1:213743155-213765855 GCF_002878395.1 Capsicum annuum | reverse complement strand
AACTTCCTTTCTTTTTTCTTTGAAATAGCAACAACAGTCTTCTTCCCCTTAACGGTAGCAGCATCCCGTAACTTTTTCATGATTGTCAGATTATTCCGATGCTTAGATCTATTTTCATAAAAACTAACGTCTTCATAATCAAAATTACCAGGAACAGACCCAGATATATTAGTTTCATTAGAAGTTGACTGAATTTGAGTAAGCCCCAAACTAAAAGAGGGTCCTTACTCCATTAATAATCTTATAATATTTAAAGAACATAAAATTGAAAAGAGATTTGTTCAATTTCAAAATTAATAAACAAAATTATCAACTGTAAAAAACTAACCTCCAATTAAATTTGGAATAATTAAGATAATGGAGTAATTGTAATGGAAGATAACTGTTGTTTCTTCAAGATCGGATTTTTGCTTTAAATTTGAATTTTGGCATAATCTTCGCCAATAATCCCGTGATTTTAAGCTACAGAATAGTATTTGGGTATTATGTTGAGTTGTGGGTTGGAATGTATCAGTAAAAGCGCGTGTGTTGTGTATTAGAAGAGATTTTTGTAATACATTTAGTAGAATGGTATTTAAAGTAATATAGAAAAGTTAAGGTGTTTACTTAAGTAATTTTTCCTTATTTTTATGGGATGAGGAGATTCCTTTACCTGGATAGATGAAATTTGTGAACATATAGTTTAACCTGAATAGAAGAAATTTGTGAACATAGGAATAGATTCAAGCATGTTAATTACAAACAAGACACATTCTAAATCACAAAACAATAAAATTATAAAGAATTAAAAGAGAAAATCTAAGTTAGATTTTTTTTAATAAATAAGCAACTTGAGCTAGAGTAGCAATTAGTTTGGTTAATTAAGAAACTTAAAGAAAAGAAAATATTCAACTAATAAGATTTATAACCGATTTTCTGTTATAAATTGCAATTGTCCAAATTAACTACCTATGAAAAAATTAAAGTAAGATATAAAATTTTTCAAGTCCATAATATTGGATCAGAAAAAATAAAGTGACGACTGCATAACAGTTTCAACACAGAGAAGATTTAAATTAATTGAGTCAGAATAATATTAGCGATTTTTTTATTTGAATACATGAATATGGAATTTATTGAAGACAAAAATAATAGGAGGACCATAAATTTCATTACGTACAGTCATTAATAATATTTTTACTAAACTAAAACAATTGCAGACAATTATTGATGTGTAAGGATGTTCTTACCAAACTAAAATAGTTGATGAACAGATGAGGAAGATCATTGATGATTCAGTGCTCCTGCAAAGTTCATACAAGACAAAAACAAGATCCTTCAAAGTTTATAAAAGACAAAAACATGATATCAAAATTTCATTATTAACGTGAAGAAGACCTGCAATTTTCAGTTAGAGACAATGCTACGACAAAATTGATGAAATAAACGATTTGAATTGTATTTTTTTTTTATAGAAGGTGAGATTCATTAATCAAAAAGGACACTTATGTGATTTGTATTCGGGACTCCTCTGTTAATAAAAAGAACAAGAAAAATCCCACCCCCCCCCCCCCCCCCCAAAAAAAAAACAAAATTATAAAATTAAGGAAAAAAATAAAAAAAAAATAAAAAAATATAACAAAAAAAAAAAAAAAAAAAAAAAAAAAAGAAACGACGGGTTTTTCCGAAAATCTTTTTTGAAATATGAAATTATCAGTGTAGTAATATATATTTTTTTAAAAAAGACAGTGAGTGTTATAACCAAAAAAAGGATAGGAAAATTTTCCCCAAAAATAGCTAATGTGAAAGGACATTGCTTGGAGGATGATGAGGACCTCCAGTTATACTTGGAGGAGGTTAGGAAGATCACTAATGTGATGCATGTTTTGGAAGAAGAAAGTGTTGAGTTGGCATCCTATAGACTGAAGGACATTGCTTATGATTGGGTCGTTTTATGGAGGAAGGGTAGAGGTGTGAATGCTGCTCCTATGACTTTGCAGGTGTTCCAAGATTCCTTCTTGGACTATTTTTTTCTGCTAGAGATGAGGGAGGCAAATATTGTGGAGTTCATAAACTTGAGACAGGGATCCATGACTATTAAGGAGTACTATTTGAAGTTCAATCAGTTAGCCAAGTAAACTTGAATGACAAGTAAACTTGAGTCATAAGTAAGTTTGGGCTACAAGTAAAGATTATTCTTACACTACATAATATACGTTACACACGGCACAAAATTTCACGAACAATTTCATTCGAGATGGCGGATGAGGACATAGCTTGCGATCATTGGCCTTGATCAATTTTACTAGGCATTTGATTAAGATATTCCACAACAATCTAAACACTTTGCCGCATCTCTTTGATATGAATACACTAAGGGGTCGTTTGGTAGAGTGTATAAGAACAATGCAAAATATAGTGTATTAATAATGTTTTCATAATGTTTGTATTAGTTATACTTGTATTAGTTATGTATATATTATTTCTCATACATTGTTTGGTTTGATGTATAAGAAATAATACATCTTACATAATTTTTATAAAAGAAATGTTTGTTTACAAAAATACTCTTCTTTAATTTTGTACACTTTTTTACAACAAAATTCTTCTGTCATCTCAAACATAATTAGTATTGTTGAACTAGTACATAGAAGTTTCAGATTAATTGCAAGACCTTCGTCTTTGCGCATGAAATATTACGCCAACGAATTAACATAGTCGAAACAAAAATAAAATATATGACGTAAAATTAAGAAATAGTCTCAATTTTTTTAATCTTTTTAAAGACCCTCGAATCAAAGCAAAAACATGTTACAATTATTTAAATCAATTATTTATTATTGTAGATTAAAATGGTGGAAAAAAATATTGTGAAATATTTTGAAAAGATTCACTATTTTAAATTAAAATGGCGGAAAAAAAATGATAAAATATTTTGAGAGAAAATTAAAGGGTATTAAGGTCATTAATAAGTTAATGCATGTATTAAAGTCTTTGCATTACTAATACATAGAAAATGAGTGATATTAATAATACACACCTTAATACACAATATAGTGTAGAACTAATACTTACATTAGTTATATATAGACTAAAAATTATACCAAACAAGATATTCATAATACAAATTAATTAACACATGCATTATTTTTGCCAATACACTCCTACCAAATGAACTCTAACAATCATAGTGCTCTCGCAGAGGTTAAACATTATTCAATCATATTGACCAACAACTCTGTAACCAACATCCACAAAAACTTATATTCTTTCTACTTTAATTTGTTTGATCTATTTTTCTCTTTAGTCTGTTGATCTATTTTTCTCTTTAGTCCGTTTCAAAAAAATAACTCTTTTCTTTTTGAAAATTTTGGCAAGACTTAAGATTAAAAAGGATTTTGATATATTTTTAATTTAAGATCATAAGATTTAAATTATTTTTATTTTTTAAACTTTGTATCAAGTAAAAATAAATCAAATAAAGTAAAACGAATGAACCGTTTAAATAAGAAGGTTATGAGTAATCTATAGTACAACTTTCTTTTTATTATATAAATAAAAGTTCTATTGTCAAGCAAGTTATATGTAAATAAAAAAGGGAAAAAAAACAAAAACCAAACGTTTAAATTTACCAGAATAACCCATTGCAGAGAATCACACGTTTCTCTCTTGTATACCCCTTGAAAATTCCTCATAACCACCATATAAATTGTTCCCTTCCCAAAATATCCAAAGTTCTCATTCAAAATTCAACCCAAAATTAATTTTCCCCAATCTCTAAGCTTCATCAATGGAAATTTCGCTGATCTCCGATACTCTAACAACGGTGGTAACTACCACCCAAGGTTTAGGTTTTTCAAATTATCTTCTTAATCGCAATATCAACAGTGTTCTCACACTCTCCGATGTCTCGTCGGATCAGCAATCCCCTTCTCGTCAAATCTCCTCCGTTGTTTTTCCGATCGACGCCTTAGCGCCTCCGCCTGTTAAGTACAATAAGGTTAGATCCGCGCCGAGAAGATTAGCCCGTAAAACGCGGCGGATTGTACGGAAGTCTTTGGGAAGTGGAGATGAAGGAGGAGATGATAACGGATTTTTGTTTGACGGAGGTGATTATGACGGACCGTTTGGTGGTGGTGGTGGTGGTGGTGGTGGGAGTGGGGGTAGGGGATGGAATTTTGATGGATATGGAGGGGCAAATTGGGAAGAATCGTCGTCGTTTTCGGATCCGGCGTTTGACTTTGTGTATGAGTTGATGTGTTGGGCTGCGTTGTCGAATTGCTTGCATTTTGCGTTGAAGAAAGTGGTGAGAATTGTGGCGGATGGATTTAGTGGTGATCCAGCTAGAGAGAAGGTGGTGGTTCCAGTGAGACTTACAACTGTCTATTGAACCAGTAAGATAAATTTACTGAGTAAATTGTCGATTATGCAATTCAATGTAAATAGTAGTGTGTATATATTTAAGATCTATTATTCATAGTTGCTTTTATGGAATTGATATAAAATTTGTTCTCTTTTGGCTTAAGTTACTTGTACAAGATGTACTTTCGTTTCCTTTTGTATCTCTCTGAATATGCACATATTACTTTGTATCTCTGAATATGCACATATAAACACCTCAGCTCGATCATGATGTCTTGTGGACACCTGGCGCCAATATGACACATGGATTTTGGATGTGTTTGATAAGTTAAGAGTGTTTAACTGACGTAGGGAGACGAACCGAGGTGTCAAATATGTGTTCAAAGTTGGTATGTTTAGTTATCAGTTGAGATCAGGTGTTATTCTTTTATAAATCTAATATTGGGGTACATATTACTACCCTGTCATATTCCAACACTGTATTTAGCCTATACCTATCGAGAGAAGGACAAGAGGGTATTTTTAGCTTTTGCTGAAAACTGGTCTGGTACATGATCATTGGTTTTGTTCCCCCTAGATGTTGCAACCTTAAAATGTCATCCCAAGTATAGGTATAAGGTAAAAACCTGCACGATCTAGTGTTTATACACATTTATCATTTACTTGATTTGGAGTAGATGCAATAGCAATTTCAGAAACGTTGCTTTAATCCCTCCTTGTTCCTATTTGATCCTCCAGATAGCTGTCGAATATTTCTCGTCAAATGACTCAAGACTGATTAGCAAGGTCTACAATTTTTCGCTCTCCACATATCTTTATACCTACATTGACTTTATAAAAAAAAGGAGCTTTATACATTCGATTGTCCTAACAAGCGTACAAAAGTCACGTTGATGAGTTGATTATTTCTCAAAGCCAAGACAAACTTTGCATGATTTTTTTTTTTTTTTTGACAAAGTAATAAATCTCATTAGAGAGGCAAACACTTGCCCGTATACAAGAAGATACCAAAAATAGAAAACTTATAACAGGGCATGATTTTCTACAAGACACCTAATCATCAATACATGTATACCAAACTTTGCATGAATAAATTGAAGAAAAAAATCATAACTTCGTTGAACATCAAAGAAGAAATCTACACAGCAGCAAGCAAGCTGTAATAGCATAAGAACAGTAGAAATCAACAAAATTTCAAAGAAACTTCCTCCTCACCTTGGACCTGATAAGACCAAAGGCAGTAAAGGAGTTGAATCTACGAAATTGATATTTGGTATTCCATTTACAGTTTGTAGCTTAAAGTTGTGGTCTAGATCCTTGTCAACATCTAAAACACCCTCCATGGCCTTGACCACCATCGACATTGATGGTCTCTTCATGTAATCACTTTGTAGACACCAGACAACAATCTGCATCGTATGTATTACTTCTTCTTTGTAAAACTGCATATCTTCATTGTGCTTATCAATAAGTTCCACGAACTGCCCTTCCTCTGCCTTTTTCCTGAATAAGTTCAACATTATCCTTTGCTCTTCAGACTCCGATGCCTCAAAATGTCTTCTTCCACTCAAAATTTCCAAGATCACAATGCTAAAGTTATAGACATCTACCTTTTTTGTTATAACTCCACTAAGTCATTCAAGAGCCAAATAACCAGGAGTGCCTCTCATCATAGTCATGACTTGGCTCTGATTTCGATCAGCGCAAGCCCAAAGTCAGAGAGTTTCGTGTTGTACTTCTCATCCAGGAGTATGTTATCCAAATGCAGAATCTTTTGCCTGCATTCTTCATGAAGGTAGGCTAATCCTTTTGCTATGTCTTGAATAATCATCCTCCTACAATTCCAATCAATAGTAAGCTCTTGTTTCCCATGGTAGATCCATTGGTCATGAACTCGTATATTAAAAGCCTATGAGATTTCTCAGTGCAGAAGCCAATCAATTACACCAAATTTGCATGATGTATGCTGCCAATAGTTTCAACCTCAACTAAGAATGCTTTTTTTGACTTGTCCTATTCCGTCAAGGCATTTCACTGCAATTTTTTTCCCATTTACTAAGCACCCTTCAAAAACTGATCCAAATCTTCCTTCACCAAGCTTCTTGGTAAAATTCTCCGTTGCAGCCTTTAGATCGTCATAAGAAAATCTAGTGGGCATTCCTGATACGTGATCTACAAAATCCTCCTCATCTTCACTTGCCTTTCTCTTCTTCCAGAATATAAAAATCGCAATTCCAATTATGATGCCTAAGATGGAAAGTTCTATGACAAAGCCCAGTATAACACCAAAACGGTTTAGGAGTAGCAGCTCCAGCGGTAGGTAGACCTGGAAATTCATGTTCCTGTACTTTTATAAATGCATAGGAATCATACCTTGTCCGATTCTTCTCATTATTCGCTAGTGAAAAGATCTCAGATGGTAGGTAGCAGTCTCCTGAGGATGAGTTTAAACCACTACGAAATAAAACAACATGCACCTTTATAGGTATTCATATCAGTGTTTCTAATATCTGTAGTAAATGTGAAATAGTTGACATATTGAAGGTCCAAAAATGTGTGGTTACTCCAAAGATTGCAAGTCAGTTTTGTGAACTCAGAGTAACCGAGATTACGCTGCCTATCATCGATCTATCTGAAATAGGTAATTGAATTAGAGCTCGATTTGGGACAACTACACTGTCCCTTGAGCAAATGCCATATCTTCCACAGACCATGGGGTAATAACACTCATCGTTAAAACCTGTCAAAAGATCATCCACCTCATTCCAACCACTTTTCCATTCATACACTTTCAAGTGTCCATCAGATTCCAGTTTCATATATTGAGCTGAGGATGCTCGCGAAATAGAAACCAGTGTCTGCCAATTGTTACTTGAATTCGAGGATAAAGATAAGCTTCCATTCAAATACACAACATAATTTGAGCGTCTACTTGCATTCAATCCACCAATAGACCTTGAAAAGTATGTTTGGGGAGGATTTGACTCTACAAAAGCAACCAAACCATTATCGGTAGCAGAGAGAGAAAACAAACCTCCTTGAGTCTAGTTTACTGTTGAAACACTTGTTATTAGTTTCATCCCTGATACTAACTTCTGCCCCGAAACTAAAGCATCATTTGAGTGATTGAAAGAATTCCAAACAGTTCCATTCTTGGAATCAAATAGAACAAGATTCCCTTCAACGGTCAAGCTTAAGCCAACAACAGATTTCCCAGTAGTGTTTGTTGACCAAGCCAAAGTACTATCAACACCTCTGAGCACCAAGTCTCCTCCTGATGTAAGCTGCAAAGTAGAATTGATCTTAACTAGTTTGCTCCTGTTGGCAGACCAAACAACTTGTGGGAATCCAATTGCGGGAGAAGTAATTTGGGAAATACTGTTGATTTGCACAATGAAGATGGCAAAGAGGTAGCTCTCACAATTTCCATTCCGGTAGAAGCCACAAGCATATTTCGGACCTAAAGTTCCTCTGAGTAGTATGGCCCTTACTTTTGAGCCATCACTGAAATCTACTGAATGGATTGTTGAAACACTGTTGACCCAAGTTGTAGAAAGATTTGCAGTTGGATAATCAAAAGGTTGGTTGGTTATGAAATGTAAAGAATGAAAGTGGTAATATCTTGCGTAAAGCCATGTAGGATAATAGATGATAAAGAAAACTTCCACAAAAGGCAAAGTGTGTTTGTTAGAGTACGCATCCTACTAATTGCCTATATGTGGAACAGGTAAGTAAATATGGTTCACAGAAGTAAAACTGAACACAGTGTTTTTACGTAGAAAATACCCGACTCAAGAAAGGTGTAAAAAACTACGACCTGTACCTCTACAGGATTTAACCCACAACTTCACTAAATTACTTGAGCCTCAACAATCAACAAAATTACAAGACTTCTTGTAACCTAGGAATTAAAACTTCTAACTCCTATCACTACAAAAACACTAATCTTCCTAAGATAAGTGTTTTCAAGTCTTCGAGTTCCCAAACTTGAAGACAACAACTCCTAACTCAGCTTATAGATTATTGAGACTAGAATCAATAACTCATTACAATACAAGAACCTAATGACTACACTGATTATGACCTGCTAAGTAAGAGACTAGGTTCTTCTTCAAGTATATGAACTGATGTGCTGATTGTTGATTGAATTTTTAGTGCTTCAGTGAGTATCAGGCTTTGTGTCACGTTTGTTGTATTTAAACCAACCTGTGATAAAGTCCTTTTTCGTATACAACCTATTTTCCAGTAGAACTCTATCAGTTAACTCTTTTCCTTTTGCTGCCGCCTCACTTGTCCTAGATTTGATAAGACTCTTTTTCTTCAAATCCTCTCCTTGCTGGACTACTTGATCAACTTGACTTCTTCAAGACTCCTTGTTTGACTCAGCTTCTGATGTGATTTATGTTAGCTATGCTTGTCTTGTACGCAGACTCATATCATTCAGACTCCTGCGCCAGCAAGAGTATTTCACTTGAATGGACCAACTTCTTCAAATTGTTTCATTCTCATGTCTATCATCAAAACTCCTTCATGCCTTAAGCAATTTCCCCTTTTTGATGATGAAAAACATAGCAGCAACAACATCACAGACTCCTGACATACTCAATAAGGAATATGAATAAAGACTTAACCACAAAATAAAATAGGTTAGTCCTTGGGTTATAAGCATTGCATAGTCTACTCTCTTCCCCCTTTTGACATCATCAAAAAGTTGGAACAACAAGTGAAAAATGTTTAATAATCTATGGCCATTGAGGCTATCACTAAGACAATCAAAATTTAGAATAAGATCACATGAATGCAATATGATAAAACAGGAACAGGAAACAGGATAACAACTAAGCCCATTTCATTCATTTGAAGAAAAGACTACACATACCAAAAAGTAAACTGAGAGAGAATAAGCTGTTAGGGTGAGAAACAAAAAAAGATATCCTGAGGAGATCAGTCATGAAGCTAAGTAGAAGAAGAAGAGGGTTTGAGAGAGGTGAGTTTCCTAATAACATCTGCATTTTTAGCTCTCTCTTTGTCCAACACGGAATTAAGGGAAGTAATTTAAGCATGGAGGATCCCTTTTTCTTCTTCATGAGCAACCTATGCAGCTTCCAAGGCTACCTGTGCAGCGTCCACCTCAGCCTGTTTTTCAGCCAGAGAATTTCTCAACCTCTGCATCAGATTATCAGCACTCCTCATGGAAATAGGTAGCATCATGTGGTTCACATGCCCTATGATATCCTTTGTGGTCTGTGAGGTCCAGACTTGAACAAAAATATCAAAGTCCTCAAATATGGGTGTAAGAAAGAATTGATAAGGTAGAGCATGTCCACTGACTTCCTTAAGTAAAACCCTCTGCACATGCTTTAGTATGAGGCAAGGCAGATCAATTTGCACTTCAGTGTCCAATAATTCCATGAGAGTGAGATCAAGAAAGGTAGCTATAGTCCTCCTTTCCTTTTTTAGGAGAATCATCTTATGTACAACATCAAAGTACAGTTGGTGAAGAGGAGACATCTCCCTTTTAAACACTCTTCTATGTCTGACCAACGTGGTGTTCCCTGAGAACTTTCTACATATGTCAAGGGCTGAAGCCAAATTATCAAGAGGTGGCCAACTTACTTTGACATAGTGACCCCACCCCCCAGAAGAAATATGCAAAATTCTAGCAATGTCAACAATGGAAAGGTTTAGATTAACCTTTCTAATAGTAGTAGAGAACAACTCACCAATGCCCACCCCATTCGTATAAAACTCATACACTTCAGGTCGAGCAAATTTTCTTTGTAGGTCTCCCTGTAAAAGAGATGAGACCATCCTTGAAACTCTAATTTTTCCAATAAAGTTTGCATAGTGACATCCCTAAAACCACTAACTACTCTTCCTCTAGCTAATGTACAATTTTAAAAGTGAAGGCGAGAATTTTCAGGAGTATCTTGATGAAAGGAAGGTGCAGGAACCTCAAAATCAGGGTCTATCTCAGCATTTGTGTGCAGATTGAAGTCAGAGTTAGAGGAATCAGAGAGAAAAGGTTTACTGGCTTGTTTCTTTGAACGAGTAGAAGATCTGGGAGAAACTCTGGATGGAAAAACTGTGACAGTGGAGGAGGGTTTTGAAGTGGAGGAAGCCTTTGAAGGAGGTGTAGAGGAAGTTTTCATAGAGGATATAGAAGATTTTGCTCTGACAGTAGTAGGTTTATTGACTGATCGAAGAAGAAGATTAGGAGAAAAAGTAGGAGAAGATACCAGAGGAGCAGTGGGATCAGAAATCACAATACGTTTCCTCTTGTTGGCTTGAAGAGCTTCAGCAAATTTAGCATCTTCACGTTGTTTCTTTCCTCGAGTATGTGGGGTTCGAGGAGTAGAGGTAATTGGAGGGGGCTATAAGGAAAAAATGGCTTTAGTTGGGACAGAGGGTTTCTTCTTAACCTGAGATCTGACCTTCTTGGGATTAGGTCTATAATAGGAAGATCGTCTCTATCATCTAGAAGATCATCCTTATGAACAATTCAGAGCGGATTGGAGGAGGAAGAAAAGGTCTTGAGAAGGGTGAAGTAGTTGAGAGAATTTGGGTAAAAGGATTTTGAAAATTTGTGAAGGCAGAAAAATCTGTGAATTTCTGGGAGATTGGAGAAGGAATTAAGGGAGGTAATGTGATGTTTGGGTGAAGGATGAGTGTGGTAAGGGGATTTTGAGCAGAGGCAGTAAAGGAAGAGGATGAAGATGAAGGGTTGGATGCCATTGTTGAAATAGGAATGTGTTCTTGAGTGTTAGAGGGTTGAAGAGAAGTTTTAGTGTGGAATCAAAACAAAGGAAGACGTATTAAGAAGAGAAGATGAGGAAGGTGAAAGGGTGAGGGACTGTATGTGACAGAAGGATAATGATAGGTGTTTCAGTTATAATGGGAAAGAGAGTGGCAACTTTTTGAAAAAGGAGGGACTCTTTGTATTTTGGAGATTGAAATGGAGTAAGAGGAACCAGGAAAACAACTTGTTTCTCTTTAGAGTATTTTAAAGTAATAGTAATCGTACCTGAATGACAAAATAGACAAAATTGCTTTTGTAATCCAAACTTCCTGCAAAATCAACACATACATGAGTCAACATATTCTAAAATCTTGGACTTAGGATACACAACTTAATGTGTGAGACTGAATTAACCAACAAACACATGTTAAATCAACTTATTCTAGTCAAGCATTGAGGGAGACTTATGCAATTTTACTCATCCCCAAGGCTAACCTAATTTTTTCAAAGTGTTCTCTACTCAATGCCTTAGTGAAAATGTCAGCAATCTATTCCTCAGTAGAGCAAAACATAATAGATATATGCCCTTTTTCAACATTATCTCTAAGAAAGTGATGCCTAATATCAATATGTTTGGTTCTCTTGTGTTGAACAGGATTTTTAGCTATGTTAATAACACTCGTATTATCACAAAAAATAGGAACAAAACGAAAATCCATACCAAAATCCATGAGTTATTTCTTAATCCATAGCAATTGAGCACAACAGGAACCTGCAGCAACATATTTAGCTTCAGCAGTAAATAAGGCAACAGAGTTTTGCTTCTTAGTGGACCAGGTAATCAAACATGATCCAAGGAAGTGAGCCATTCCAGTAGTGCTTTTCCTGTCCACCAGATATCCTGCATAATAAGCATCTGAGTAACCCACCAAATTACAGTTACTACCTTTGGGGTACCATAAACCAATATCACTGGTTCCTTTCAAGTATCTGAAGATTCTCTTTACAGGTTTTAGATGTGATTTTTTAGGTTTAGCTTGAAACTTGGAACATAACCCTACACTGAACACAATATCAGGCCTGGTTGCTGTGAGGTACAATAATGACCCTATCATACCTCTATACATCTTTTGATCTACATTTGAACCTGTTTCATCTAAGTCCAGCTTAGTGACAGTAGCAATAGAAGTACTTATCTCTTTTTCCTCTTCCATGAAAAATCTCTTAAGAAGCTCTTTGACGTATTTCTGTTAGTGAATCATTGTTCCTGAAGCTGACTGCTTTATTTGTAATCCCAAAAAGAAATTCATCTTTTCCATCATACTCATCTCAAATTTACAACTCATGATTTTGGCAAACTCATGAGTCATAAGCATATTTGTTGAGCCAAACATAATATCATCCACATACACCTGCACAACTAATAAATCCTTCCCATTAGTTTTCACGAAAAGGATATTGTCAATTTTACCTCTGGTATGTCCATGCTTCAATAGAAACTTTGATAGTCTTTCATACCAAGCTCTTGGAGCTTGTTTCAACCCATACAAAGCTTTGTCCAGCTTGTAGACATAGTCTGGAAACTCCTTGCTCTCAAATCCTGGGGGTTGTTTAACATACACTTCTTCCTTGAGAATGCCATTTAGAAATGAACTCTTCACATCCATCTAATACAAAATAAACTCCATGTAAGAAGCAAAGGTAACAAGTAGTCTTATAGCTTCAAGTCTGGCTACTAGAGCAAAAGTTTCATCAAAGTCAATTCCTTCTTCTTGATTGTATCCTTGAACTACCAGTCTTGCCTTGTTTCTTGTGATTGTTCCATGCTCATCAACTTTATTTCTGTACACCCACTTAGTCCGTATGACTGATCTATCTTTTGGAAGAGGAACAATAGTGCCAGACTTTGCTTCTCTCAAATTGGTTCAATTCATTCTGCATAGGTAATATCTAATCAACATTAAGCAATGCCTCAGTTACTTTCTTTGGCTCTATCTCTGACAGAAATGCCTTGAATGCACACATACTTCTTAGTCTAGATCTTGTGGTGATACCAGAATTGAGATCAGTAAGTATATTCTTAATGGGGTGTGATCCTTGATATTTGTATCCTTTTGGGATCAAGCCAAGTGAGCTGCTAGGATCACTTCTATTGTTCTGATGTGAGTCAGTTGATGACTCAGTTCCCCCTATCACTGTGCCTTCAGCTTCAGTTTCCCCTATCAAGATGCCTTCAGGTTTGACTATTTCAGTCGATGGAACATGTTGTAAAACCTGTTCCTCAGTATCGCTTCCTTCCTGCAGGTTAGTCTTATCATAGGATTCATCAAGAATCACATGCATGCTTTCTTCAACACAGTTAGATCTGTTATTCAAAACCCTATAGGCCTTACTATGAAGTGAATAACCTAAGAAGATTTCCTAATCACTTTTAGCATCAAATTTTCCAAGATTATCCTTACCATTATTGTGTATGAAATATTTGCAGCCAAAACTTCTAAGGTGATAAATGTTAGGCTTTCTACCGTTTAGTAACTCATAGGGAGTCTTGTCTAACATTGGTCTGATCATGCACCTGTTTATAATATATGTTGCAGTACTCATTGCCTCAGCCCATAGGTTTTTGGCAACATTTGCTGCAAGCATCATTGTTCTAGCCATATCTTCCAAGGTTCTATTTTTCCTTCCGACCACTCCATTTTGTTGTGGTGTTCTAGGAGCTGAGAAGTTCTGGTCTATTCCTTGTGATGAACAAAAATCTAACAATTTTGCATTCTCAAATCTGTCCCATGGTCAGACCTTATGGAAACTAATGAAGTGCCCAATTTCTTTTCCTTTTTCTTGATGAAAATTTCAAAGATATCAAAGGCATCTTCTTTAGAGGCTAGAAACAAAGTCCAGGTGAACCTGGAATAATCATCAACAATTACAAAACATACCTTTTCCCATCTCTGCTTTGTTGTCTCATTGATCCACACAAGTCCATATGTATCAGTTCAAGGCACTTGGTAGTACTAACATGGTTCTTTGACTTAAATGAAGATCTTACCTGCTTCCCCCGTACACATGCACTACATAACTTTTCTTCCTTAAACTTGGTTTTAGGTAATCCTAATACCATGTCTTTGGATGAAAGTATGTTCAGTTGTTTTAGACTTGCATGTCCAATTCTTTTGTGCCAAAGGAGGGAATCAGTTTTCATTGCACTTAGATAGGTCAACTCAGGTCCTGGTATTGCCATTAAATCTGCTTTGTATACGTTTCTATATCTCCTTGCAGTAAACACAATCTCTTTGGTATCCATTCTTTTGACTTTAACCCCTAAGTAAAAATTACTTTATTACCTTTGTCACACAATTGTGAGATGCTCAGCAGGTTATGCTTTAATCCTTGCACTAGATACACATCCTCCACAGCTTTTGAATTTGATGGGCTAATTTTCCCAACTCCAGTAATGATTCCCTTTTTTCCATTTCCAAAAGAAACTCCTTCTCCATCAATTTTGGAGAGTGAAAGGAACTTTTTCTTGTCGCCAGTCATATGTCTTGAGCATGCACCATCTAAGTACCAGTGCTTTTTGGTTCCCTTCACCGTCACCTGCAAGAGAAATCAATGGTTAGATTTAGGAACCCAGACTAGCTTGGGCCCTGTTTTGTTAGTAAAGGGATGAATTAAATTTCTTCTAGTCCATGCAGGAAACACATAACCTGACCTGTTTCTCTGACCAATTTTAGTTCTTGTATTTTTGGTCTGAGAAAAGTTTGTTGCCAGATTTTGACTTCTAATTCTGCTGTTGGTAGCCACAGGACATTCAGTAGTAGGATATCCAAGATTGCCACAGATATAGCATAGATCTTGTAGATTATCATCCTTTTTAAAAAAACCTAAACTTGTTTTTTCATTATGATTTGTTTTACCCAAATGATGAACAATTCTTGAAGAATTTGTCCATCTGTTTGCTCTTTCCAAATCCAGCTTTAACTTAGCAACTTCTTGACTTAGCTTATTCATTTTTTTCAGTCAAATCATGACATTCTTGTTTGTACTTAGTTAACTCAAGTTCAGCCTTTTCTTGTTCTTTACTCATGGCCTTTTTTCCATTATCAGTGAGAGTCAATTTAATAACTTCAGACTTAAAATCATTATTTGAAGACTCAAGCAATGTGGCTTGGTTCTTGAGAGAGCAATTTTCTTTTTCAACAGAATATTTGCAAACTTTCAGATCAATGAAGTCAAATTTTAAGCTTGCAAGGCTGTTGAACAGTTCATCCTTATCAGAAGTTAATTCTTGGAGATTGTCAATTGAATCACTCATCAACGAAACAAGTCTAGTTTTAGAAAATAGATGCAATTTTTCTTTGAGTTTAAGTAAACTTACCTCAGAAGCATCATCTTCTTCCTTAGTGTCTAAATCTCCAAAAGCCATAAATGTTGTATCATCAACTTCATCAGAGTCAGATCCCCATGCAGCTATCATGGCATGTTCTTCTTTTTCCTTTCTCTTGGCCCTTTTCTTTTTGTTCCTTTTCAACCCTTTCCTTTCTCCACTCTATTTCCTAGAGAGGACATTCTATGATCTAATGATCGGTCTTTCCACACTTGTAGCATCTATTTGGATTATCATTGGAATATTTCTTAGTACCTTCTCCCTTCTTCTTCCTAAAGAACTTGCTGGAATTCTTGGTTATGAAGGCAACTTGCTCCTTATCAAGTTCAAATTCATCCTCACTATCAGAAGCTTTTAAGGCTAAGATATTCTCAGGGGCTGCTAGTTCTTTGATTGCTTCAATTTCAATTTCATAAGTCCTTAAGTTCCCTACAAGTTAATCCAGAGTCAAGCCTTCAAGTTTTTTATTTGCTTCCCTAATAACAGTCAGCTTAACATTCCATTTTGATTTGGGTAAAACCCTCAGT
Organism: Capsicum annuum; assembly: GCF_002878395.1. NCBI lineage: Eukaryota > Viridiplantae > Streptophyta > Magnoliopsida > Solanales > Solanaceae > Capsicum > Capsicum annuum. The sequence continues at coordinate 213,749,861 of NC_061117.1, read as the reverse complement.
ACCTTTTCAACTTGTTCTTCCTCATAAATGAATTTTCCTAACGAAGTCAGCTCATTTGTTAAAGTGGTAATCCTTGTCATCATCTCATGAAGTGTTTCATTTTCCTTTATTTTGAATGCCTCATATTCAGTGAACAGGAGAGCAATTCTGAATTTTCTTACTTGGGAAGTACCTTCATAAGCATTTACCAATGCATCCCAAATTTTCTTAGCAGTAGTGTAGGTGGATACCCTGTTATATTCAGCTGGTCCTAGACCACAAACCAAGATGTTTTTGGCCTTTGCATTTTTCTTCAAGGCCAGTAGGTCATCAGAAGTAAATTCTCTCCTTACTTTCTTGACTTTTTCTCCATCAACAGTCTTCATTCGAATAGTGGGGCCATTAATCCTGTCCCATAATTCATAGTTTTCACCTTGAATGAACATCTCCATCCTTCCTTTCCATCAGATAAAATGAAAACCATCAAAGAGTGGAGGTCTAGTGGTTGACTGACCTTCACTGTGACCAGTAGGAGGTGCAGAATTCATTATGTTGATCTTTTTCTTAGGTGCTAGCCTTATTTAAGACAACCTCTCTCTGATACCACTTTTTAGAGTACACGTCCTACTAATTGCCTATATGTGGAACAGGTAAGTAAACGTGGTTTACAGAAGTAAAACTAAAGACAGTGTTTTTACGTGGAAAACACCCGACTCAAAAAAGGTGTAACAAACCATGACCTGTACCTCTACAGGATTTAACCCACAACTTCACTAAATTACTTGACCCTCAACAATCAACAAAATTACAAGACTTCTTGTAACCTGGGAATTAAAACTTCTAACTCCTATCACTGCAAAAACACTAATCTTCCCAAGATAAGTGTTCCCAAGTCTTCGAGTTCCCAAACTTGAAGACAACAACTCCTAACTCAGTTTATAGATTACTGAGACTAGAATCAATAACTCATTACAATACAAGAATCTAATGACTACACTGATTATGACCTGCTAAGTAACAGACTAGGTTCTTCTTCAAGTATATGAACTGATGTGCTGATTGTTGATTGACTTTTTAGTGCTTCAGTGAGTATCAGGGTTTGTGTCACGTTTGTTGTATTTAAGCGAACTTGTGATAGAGTTATTTTTCATATACAACTTGTTTTCCAGTAGAACTCTATCAGTTAACTCTTTTCCTTTTGCTGCCGCCTCACTTGTCGTAGATTTGATAGGACTCTTTTTATTCAAATCCTCTCCTGCTGGACTACTTGATCAACTTGACTTCTTCAATACTCCTTGTTTGAATCAGCTTCTGATGTGATTTATGTTAGCTATGCTTGTCTTGTACGCAGAATCATATCATTCAGACTCCTGTGCCAGCAAGAGTATTTCACTTGAATGGACCAACTTCTTCAAATTGTTTCATTGTTATGTCTATCATCAAAACTCCTTCATGCATTAATAGTGTTTATATGAAAACAAACTGAACTTAAATATAAGATCTTTGGTTGTTTGAAGGAATCTGACCAATGAATGCTTTTTTGAAGTAAAATGCAAAATATAATAGGCATAACATATAAACAAACAATCAAACTTGGTCTCAACTAGAAAGTAAATAGTCCAACTTTGAGTTTGCATATCTAAACACCTCAACTAGTTGTTACTGTGGCAATTGAACTTGAACACTTGGCTTATAAAATGATCATCTAGACACCACTAAAATTGGTGTCCACAAGACATAGTGAGGACGAGTTGGGAGTGTTTAGTTGCCCCTTGAGACCACGTTGAGGTGTTTATACGTTCTTTTTCAAAGTTAAAGAGTGCTTACTTGAGGTCATATAGTGTTTATGTATTAATGTCAATATAATATGATTCAAGGAAGCAACTAGAGCTTACTTTTTACAACTTGGAGAACTGCTGGACCTTATCCAAGTCCAAATTTCAGCTCTTTATCCCTTGATATTATTCAATTGTTAGCCATTAATTATGTAAGCTTCTTTTTTCATATTTCATTCTTTTTGACCAAAAAAAAGTTGTAAAAAGAAAGGAAGAAGAAGAAGAGCACCTTCCTGGTTTTCCAAATTGACTTTTAAAGTTTATGCCCACTGGAAATTTGTAATAGATGAAACTATAGAATGTCAAGCCAATTTTCAGGTGTGAAAGAAAATGTAATAAACTTGATGAATATTTCAATGTTTGATCATAAACATTTCAACTTATAATTTTCAAATAAGATAGTTCATTTTAAGTGTATAATTTAAAATGACAGGACATGTACTAATGACAGGATAAAAGAGTAGTACAATAACACATTTGACCAATTTATTCGCTAATTTACAATATAAATTTGAGGTAATACATAGAGATCTTCCTATATTTGGCTCAATTTATAACTTGTATATCTAAAATCTATGTATTGTGCCATTATAAATCTAATATTGAGGTACATATTTCTATCCTGCCACATTCCAACATTGTTTTTAGCTTGTACCTATCAAGAGAAAGACAGAAGAAGGTACATTTAGCTTTTGCTAAAATTGTCTTGTTCATGATTATTGATTTTGTTAAGCTTTATCTTACGATTTTATAATCTCATTGTATAATGTTAAGGTAAAAGACTGCATGCATTGGTGTTTAATTACACACATTTATCACCTAACTTTGATTTAGTATTGTGTATTCTTGCTTTAATTTTAACTACTATAGTTAAATTGATTGGTTCTGATTAAACATCGGGTGCATGGAAGCATTTGTCATAAACAAGATACAATTTCAAAATTGTTACTTTTAATCCGTTTGAAGTATTGGGTTCGGAATGAGCTCTCTGGTCTAAATTAAACTCTTCTTGTTCCGATTATACATACTATCGTGCTAACAAGCGTATCAAAAATCCACGATGCTGAGTTAATTAGTAGTTCTTTTGAGGACAGAGTTTGCATGAATATATTCAAGAAAATAATCATAACTTTGTGAACATTGGAGAAGAAATTTATACAACAGCAAGCAAGCTGCAATAGCATAAAAATGAAAAAGTAACAAAAAATCAAAGGAACTTCCTCCTCACCATAGGCCTGATACGACCGAAGGCAGTAAAAAATTTAAATCTGCAAAGATATTTGGTATTGCAGAAATAATTTATGGGTTAAAGCTGTAATCTAGATCCTTTTCAACATCTAACACACCCTCCATGGTCTTGACCACCATCGACATTGATGGCCTCATCGTGTAATCACTTTGTAAACACCAGGCAACAATCTGCATTGTCTTTATTACTTCTTGTTTGTAGAACTGCATATCTTCACTCTGCTTATCAATAAGATCCACCAACTTCCCTTCCTCTGCCTTTTTCCTGAATAAGTTCAACATTATCCTTTTCTCTTCAGTCTCTGATGCCTCGAAATGTCTTCTTCCACTCAAAATTTCCAATATCACAATGCCAAAGTTGTAAGTATCTACCTTTTCTGTTATAACTCCACTAAGCCATTCAGGAGCTAAATAACCAGGAGTGCCTCTCATCATAGTCATGACTTGGCTCTGATTCCAATCAATTAGCTTTGTAAGACCAAAGTCTGAGAGTTTAGCATTGTGCTTCTCATCTAGGAGTATATTTGGGGGTTTAATATCCAAATGCAGAATCTTTTGCCTGCATTCTTCATGAAGATAGGCTAATCCTTTGGCCACATCTTCAATAGTCTTCTTCCTGCAGTTCCAGTCTAGAATTTGCTCTTGTTTCTAATGGTAGATCCATTTTTCTAGTGATCCATTACTCATGAACTCATATACTAACAACCTATGAGATTTCTCAACACAGAAGCAAATTAATTGCACCAAGTTTACATGATGTATGCTGCCACTAGATTCAACCTCATCTAAGAATGATTCTTTCACTTGTCCTATTCCATTAAGGCATTTCACTGCAATTTTTGTGCCATCTTCTAAGCACCCTTCAAAAACCGACCAAATCCTCCTTCACCAAGCTTCTTGGTAAATTCTCTATTGTAGCGTTTAGATCATCGTAAAAAAATCTAGTTGGCATTCCTGGCACGTGATCTAGATAATCCTCCTCATCTTTATTAGCCTTTCTCTTTATTTTTCCAGAATATGTAAACTGTAATTCCAATTATGATGCCTAAGATGGCAGATCCTATGATAGAGCCCAGTATAGCACCACTTGAAAACATTTTAGGAATATGAGTACGGGTTTAGGTTCCTGTACTTTTATAAATGCAAGGGAATCATACTGTGTCATGTCCTTCTTATTATTCGCTAGTGAAAAGATCTCAGATGGTAGGTAGCAGTCTCCAGTGGATGAGTTTAAACCCCAACAAAATAGAGCAGCTTTACAAGAACAATTCCTTAAACATTTATCTTTACAGGTATTCATATTAGTGTCTCTAATATCTCTAATAAATGTGAAATAGTCCATATTTTGAAGTTCCAAAATTTTGTTAGTTGAAGCATTACAAGTCAGCTTTGTGACCTTAGATCAACCCATATTCCCCTGCCTATCATCTATTTATTTGAAATAGGCAGTTGAATTAGAGCTCAATTTGGGACAACTGCACTGCCCCCTTGAGCAAATGCCATATCTTCCACAAACCATCGGGTAATCACACTCGTTGTTAAAACCTGTGAAGAGATCATTCCCCTCATTCCAACCACTTTGCCACTCAAACACTTTCAAGTGTCCATCATATTCTAGTTTTATATATTGAGCTGAGAATGCTCATAAAATAAAAACCAGTGTCTGCGAATTTTTACTCGAATTTGAGGATAAAGATAAGCTTTCATTCAAATACACAACATAATTTGAGCCTCTACTTGCATTTAATCCACCAATAGTTCTTGAAAAGTATGTTTGGGGAGGATTTGACTCTACAAAAGAAACTAGACCATGGAGGGAACCGCCATATTCTTGGATAAACTCATGCTGCTCAGATCATGACTCTATCCTTCGATGAGATTCCTGTTGAGATCCTAGATTTTTAGATCTGTAGACTAAGGAACAAAGAAGTTCCCCTGGTCAAAGTGTTGTGGCGGAATCAGGCTATTGAGGGTGCTACTTAGGATGCAGAAGCAGACATACGAGCCAAGTACCTGCACCTCTTTTCCGTGAGTTCAAACCAAACTGAAGGTAATATCCTTTCTTAATCAGCCCTTCTAATCTAAAGTTCAGCTATGCATCTTTCCTTGTATAAGTTTTTACTTTGTCCGGAGTATTCATGAGTTTAGAAGGTCTTGAGCCATTTAGGAATTGTTTCAGCTATGTGTGCTCTGTTTTTGCTATGTCCTTAGTCTAACTAGAGACATTCGAGGATGAATGTTCCCATAGGTGAGGTATTGTAAGACCCCATAGAGTTCCCTCATAGTTTGAGCCTTAAAGAATGTCGAATGAGGCATAATTTCGACCCTAAAAGATTGAGAAGTGACTTCTTAAGTTATTATTGTGTTAACCATATAGAATTTCCCTAATTCCGACTTTTTATCATGTGGAAGATTTGATAAGCTTTTTGTCGATATAAGATTCGCCCAAATCCGATACCCAGGTAAGAAGTTATGGATAATTTAAGTCTTAGTCGTAAAATAGCATCATTTTAGTGCTTGGCGCATCGCGGAGAGGGTCGATTTGATAATTGTTAAATTCTAGTAGAACTCCACGATAGTGGCGCATCGCGGAGGACCCCAATTTCTCAATAGTCAATTTCCAGTGGCCTATCGCGATTGAGATGCAACGAGCTGAAGTTCCAGGTCCCAACCAGTGGGTTAACGCGATGGCTCCGCATTGCGGTGGCTCCCAGATTCCCATTTGTCAATTTCCAGTGAGCTATCGCGATGAGTGGCTCATCGCGGGGGCCCCAAAAATTAGGTTCCCAGTTCAATTTTTCCAACTTCGTACAGATGTTAAAAGGGCACTTTGGACCCTTTCCAAGCCTCTTAAACAGTGAAAACACCAAATCAAAGTCATTTGCAAGCATCCTATGAAGTTTTTCTCAAGTTTTCTCTCAACAAAAACCCTAAGTATCCAAAACCTCTCCCAAGAATCTCAAGAATCCATCATAGATTTTCTAAATTGAGTCACAATTCAAGGTTCCCAAGTCAAGGGCCTCAAGAACCCTCATTCAAGAGTATGAATAGAGTTCCAAAAGTGAGAATTCATCCAAAGCTTCTAATTCAAGGTATGTGGGGTTTTGAACAAGGGTAACCCTTTCACCCTTGTTCCCAAAAGACTTATTTACATCATGAATTTCCTGAAATCTATGGGGTTTTTACATGAATTTGAAATGGGGTTTTTCACCCATTATTATTAAATGCATTATCTTGATATTTCCCATGAATTAAGAGTCAAATAGCATGATTTCTGCATGTTTTATTGAGAAATTACAGCTGGGTATAACCCCCATGATTTTAACCCTTGAGGAGCTAATAATTTCTATGTTTGAGATATTGAAGCATATGACTATATTGAGATTTTGAGATGAATTTCTGAAATTCCCAGATTTCCTCATGATTTATGAATCTATATGCTATCTATTATGCCTCTAATGAGCTTTAACTTGAGAATTGAATTATGGGTTAGTGAGCCCTACTTGAGACGTGATTTATGAACTCTTATGCTATAAGGACCCCTGATTTGAATATTTTGAGATGATTGAGAAGTGAATTGACCTAATGGTCCTAGAGCTTTGAAATCCACTTCACTATATGAGATTATAGATTTGATTATTGGG